>NC_038047.1:24495319-24656309 GCF_002211085.1 Panicum hallii | reverse complement strand
AACTACACTAGCTACGAACAAAGGATCATCAGAGTCTTGCGCCATGCGGAGCTCCAACGGTGACCTCATCCACAGGCAAGACTGGGTGCAGGACGGAACCCTACTCGTCGTTCTCGGGGATGTAGTCGGGATCCTCCACTGTAGAGTAAAACGGGGTGAGTACAAACGTACTCAGCAAGTCCAATCACACCCACGGGGGGGGGTTATAGCAGAGTTAAATGCATAGGATAATCCAAGGATAAAGTTACGGTTCTTTTGCGGAAACACAATTATATGCAAGGGTTCGTTTAAAAGCATTTTTCAAAACAAGTTTTCAGGTGTCTAAGAACACCACAATGTCGATCTTCACGGATCCAAGTTTCAGGCCGCTACCGGACTCCCCGTCCGTCGTAGCACACAGCACATTGCCGGATACTTTTCAAACAACTCGACACCAGTTCAACCATTTCCCAGAGAGAAACACTAGTTATGTGACCACACCGTAACCTGCCCAATACCGTGGGCACGGCTATTCGAATAGATTTCTAACTCTGCAGAGGTGTGCAACTTTACCCACAGGCGGGGTACCACAACACGAGCACCTTGGTGCCGGTGCAGATCCCATCGAAGCCCTTACCCACCGTAGCTAGACCTGACTAGCCACCACGGGATCTATCAAGGGGTCATTCGACCTAACACCGAGGTTTAACCGGGGCATAAGTCACACAGAGCTTATCCGTCTCCTTGATCACCCGTTGCTCCCAGCTCTCCCGATGGCTATCAGACTAACTAGTGGGGTTAGGCCAAGCCGTTGCCCATACAACGGTCAAGTGGTTCGCACTACGAGAAGCTAGGTGAGATGTCACAACAACTCGGTCCTTAGGGGTGACAAGATGGATATCTCCCATCCACGCTCAACCACACAGGTACGAGCACACCAACGGCAATTCACACAGAAATGCCATCCCATCTCATCTAACTCGCTTTTCAAAACCACATTTTATCCCTTCCCACACACACGCATTTTCTTTATAAATCAGGCAGTCAAAGTATGGTTACTTCAAACAGGGGTGGCTATCCTACCGGGTTTCCAGCACGCAAAACAATGCAATTTTATAAAACAGGCCATTGGGTCGTGTTTATAAAAACTAGGACAGAAATATGCATCAAAGGGCGGAATTGAACTTGCCATCGTCAAACCCTTGCGGGAAGTCCTGATCGGAGCACTGTCCTTCGGGTTCGGGGTCGCAGTACTGGTCCTCAGTTGCTTGGTCGCGGTCGGGAACCTCGTCGTTCACTCCGTGTCCTATGACGCAAACAAACAGACACACAATCAAGCGAAAGAACTAAAAGCTTTCACCGATAGGCTCGAATCGGAAATATTTTAGTTACGGAGTCAGGGGCAATATCTCTGGGTGGTTTCTTAATGGCATGGCTAAAACTTACTAGAAAGGGCGTGGTAAAGTTTCGGGTCAATCGGAGGTCGTTTCGCACATAAAATGACACGCTAAAGGCGGTTTCAGGGGTTAAACGGGGGTTCGAGGGCTTGTTCGTAAATATCTGGAAAGGGTGCGGACCTATTTGTAAATCCTAGAAATACTCAGGGTACGCTGAAAGGTGTCGAGTGTGTTTAGGTTTACGTAATCGAGGGGTTTGGTTCGAAAAACTAGAGGGAGCAGGGGCTTTTTAGAAAAAAGGGGGGGGGTAATTAGAGGAGGGGGGGTTCCTTTGGGGTATTACAGGAAAGAGGAGGGGCTTCAGGCAAAAAGGCCCTTCCTTCCTCCTCTTCCCCGCACGAAACAGAGGAGGGGGAGGGGGGCACCGGCGGCGGCCAAATCCGGCCGGCCCGGGGCTCGGTGGCGGCGAGGGGGTGGGGGAAAGGACGAGGGGAGGAGGGAACCGATCCCCGCCTCACCTTGGGCCGGGGTGGCGCGTGGAGGCCGGGCGGCGGCGGACCGAGGGCGGCGGCGAGGCTATAGGCGGCGGCGGCGCTGCAGCTCGGGAGAGGAGGGGCCGTGCGGTGGTGAAGGTCGTGGGGAGGGGCGGCTGTGCGGGCGGCCTACTTATAGGCCAAGGGAGGCGGTGGCCGGTGGTGGCCGGTGGGAGAGGGCGGCGAGCGGCTCGGGAAGCCTTAATGGCGCCCGTGTCGTGGAGCGGCGGCGCGGGCGGCGAGGCCGGGGCGACGCGACAGTTCGGCACGCGTGCGGGCGCGAACGGCGAGGGGCGTCAGCGGCAGGAGGCACAGCGGCGCGCGCAAGGGAAAGGCCGGGGCGGCGCAAGCTCCGTCGCGTGCACGTGGGCAGCAGCTCGGTGCCAGCGGCGGCAGCGCGACGTCGCGGCCGAGCGTCGCGGCGGTTGACGCGGCACGCGGGCGCGCAGGCGGGCGCGTGCGCAGCACGGCCGAGGCAGCGTGGCGCTCGGCGGCGTGCAGGCGCGCAGCAGAGGAGGCCGGGAAGGGGAGAGGGGGAGGGAAGGAGAGGGAAAAAGAGAGAAAGGAGGGAAAAGAGGAAAAGAAAGAAAAAGAGAGAAAAGAAAGAGGAAGAGAGAAAGGGAGAAAAGAAATGGGAGAGGGGGAAAAAGAGAAAGGAGAGAAGGGGAGAGAGGGGGGAAACGCGTCGGCGCCGGTCGCGGCGGCGACCGCGGCCGGTCGGCCACGCGCATGGGATTGGCGCGCGGCACGAGGAGCGTCGGCGTTAATCGCGGCGGGCGGTCGCGCGTGGGCGGCCAGCCATCGAGCGATGCGGAATGACGATCCGGTTAGGGTTAGGGTTTTAATCTCGAACCGTTTTTATGAATTACTCTAGCGCGTGAGTGGTGCAGAATGAGACGGTAATCAGGTTCGCGTCGGCCGGAGAGAGTCAGGGTTTTACGACGAATAAATTTTTGGTCAGGGCACCTTAACGCGTAGTTTAAGTTTGAAATTTTAGGGCGTTACAAACCTACCCCACTTAAATGAATCTCGTCCTCGAGATTCGGCTGGTTTCTAAATAGATGGGGGAATTCTTTCTTTAGGGTCTCCTCGCGTTCCCAAGTTGCTTCCTCTACTCCATGTCTGCTCCATTGAACTCTGCATATCCGTACTTCGGAGTTCCTTGTCCTTCTGGTGACAGTGTCCAGGATTTTGACCGGTACTTCCTGGTATCGCAGATCCGGCTGCAGGTCTATTGTTTCCGCCGGCACGTGTTCTCCCTCGGGTACTCTTAAACACCTCCTTAATTGCGAGACATGAAATACGGGGTGTATATCCGACATTTCTTCTGGTAACTCCAATTGGTAGGCTACGGCTCCGACTTTCTTCCGAACTTGATACGGTCCAATGTATCGGGGGGGCCAGTTTTCCGTGTACTTGGAACCTTCGTGTTCCCCGAATGGGTGAGACCTTGAGATAAACAAAATCTCCCGGATTGAAACTTATCTCCCGCCTCTTCTTGTCTGCATAGTTCTTTTGTCGGGACTGGGCTGCTTTTAATTTCTCGCGGATTTCCGCCACTTTCTCTTCTGCTTCTTTTATGAGTGCGGGCCCTACTAGCGCACGTTCTCCAACTTCCGACCACATTAAGGGAGTTTTGCACTTTCTCCATAGAGAGCTTCGAATGGCGACATGCCCAGGCTGGCTTGGTAACTATTGTTGTACGAGAATTCTGCATAGGGCAGACTCTGTTCCCAATCATTTCCATAGGTCAGGACACATGCTCTCAGCATATCTTCCATGATCTGATTCACCCTCTCGGTTTGACCATCCGTCTGTGGGTGGTATGCGGAGCTAAAATCTAACTTAGTGCCCATGGCTTTGTGCAGGCTTTTCCAGAACCTAGATGTAAATTGGGTCCCTCTATCCGAGACAATTCTGCTAGGCACTCCATGTAACTTTACTATATTTTCCACGTAAAGTTTGCCAGCTTTTCTCCACCATAAGTGGTTCTTACGGGTATGAAATGTGCCGATTTAGTGAGTCGATCCACGATTACCATATGGAATCGTGTCCCTTCTGTGTTCGGGGCAGTCCCACTACAAAATCCATTCCTATCTCATCCCACTTCCACACCGGAATAGGCAAGGGTTGCAATAATCCTGCCGGCTTTTGATGCTCGGCCTTTATCCTTTGACAAGTGTCACAATGAGCCACGAATCTTGCAATATCCGCCTTCATTCCGTTCCACCAATATTTTTGCTTTATGTCCATATACATTTTGGTGGATCCTGGGTGGATAGAGTAGGCCGAGTTATGGGCTTCGTCCATGATCAAGTGCCGGAAATCTCCATTCTGGGGTACACAAATTCTATCCTCGTACCATAATGTTCCCTTATCGTCCACTCTGAAACCTGGCGCTTTGTTTTCTCCAGTTTGATTGCAGATCTTTACTAACTCCTGATCCGAGCTTTGAGCCTCTCTAATTCTATCCTCTAGGGTTGATTGGACGCTTAACACATGGCTGGAACCTCGAGGAACAATGTGCACATTTAATCGTGCCATTTCCTCGCGCAGGTTGTCATTCTTGGGCCCATAGGATTTTCGGCTTAAGGCGTCGGCTACTACGTTCGCCTTTCCGGGTGATACTGAATTTCCAAATTATAGTCCTTGACCAACTCTAACCATCTTCTCTGCCTTAAATTTAAATCCGGCTGGGTAAAGATATACCTCAGACTCTTGTGGTCGGTGTAAACCTCACACTTATTCCCGATCAGGTAATGTCTCCAAATCTTAAGGGCATGCACTACGGCTGCTAGTTCCAAATCATGGGTCGGATAGTTCTGCTCATGAGTCTTGAGTTGGCGGGAGGCGTATGCAACGACTTTCCCGTCTTGCATCAGTACGCACCCTAATCCTTGTCGGGATGCGTCACAATAGATGACAAAGTCCCGATGAATGTCCGGTAGGGTCAGCACTGGGGCGGTTGTCAGTCTTCGCTTCAATTCTTGAAAACTCCTCTCACAGGATTCTGTCCAAGCGAACTTTTTCTCCTTCTTAAGAAGTTCCGTCATGGGTCGGGCTATCTTAGAGAATCCTTCAATAAATCTCCGATAATATCCGGCTAATCCAAGAAAACTTCTGATCTCACTAACGTTAGTCGGTTGCTGCCAATTGGATACGGCTTCAACCTTCTCTGGGTCCACTGCTACTCCTTCCGCGGTTAGAATGTGACCAAGGAAAGCTACTCTCTCCAACCAGAATTCGCATTTGCTAAATTTTGCATATAGCCTGTGTATCCTTAATTTTTCCAACACTACCCGCAGATGTTGTTCATGCTCCTGAACACTCTTGGAGTAAATAAGTATGTCGTCGATAAAGACTACGACAAACTTATCCAGTTCGTCCATAAACACTTTGTTCATGAGGTTCATAAAGTAAGCAGGGGCATTGGTCAGTCCGAAGGACATTACGGTGAACTCAAACTGCCCGTAGCGGGTGACAAAAGCTGTCTTAGGGATGTCACTTTCCCTAATCTTGAGCTGAAAATATCCTGACCTTAGATCGATCTTGGAAAAGTACTTAGCTCCTTTTAGCTGATCGAAAAGGTCATCAATCCTAGGGAGGGGGTACTTATTCTTAATGGTAACTTCATTCAGTGCCCGGTAATCTACACACATCCTCATACTCCCATCTTTCTTTTTGACAAACAGGACTGGGGCTCCCCAAGGCGACGAGCTTGGTCTGATGAAACCAATCCGTTGCAGTTCTTCTAGTTGCTTCTTTAATTCCGTCAATTCCGAGGCCGCCATCCTATAGGGTCTCTTGGCTATAGGGGATGTTCCGGGGATGAGGTCTATGACAAACTCTATATCTCTTTCTGGCGGCATGCCAGGAAGTTCTTCGGGGAATACATCTGGGTATTCGCTTACTACCGGGACTCCTTCTAAAGGCTTGGCTTCCATGCTAAATACCATTGGATCAAACTTACTATCTCGGGTTCGGCAGATCACTTGTACTCCTTCATGGTTTGTTAGGTGTACCACTTTGTCGGTGCAGCCTATGAGACCATTGTGTCGGCTTAACCAGTCCATCCCAAGGATCACGTCTATTCCCCCAGGCTTAAGTACTACCAAATCTGCTAGAAAGTCTACCCCACTTAAGTTGATCCTTACCCGTGAACAACCTAATTGGCAATTGATGTCGCCTCCAGGCGTCCGGGTTAATAGGGGTGTTTTTAGTAGTACTGTAGGTATTTTGTGTTTCTCCACATAGCTCGAGGATATAAACGAGTGCGATGCTCCAGAATCAAATAATACTGTCGCCAGAGCTGAGTTGACTAAGTACTCACCGAGTACTACACCCTGAGCTTCTTGAGCCTCCTGCGCGTCGATGTGGTTGACGCGGGCTCGTCCAAAGGATTGCTGCTTCACCTGCTGGCTGCCGTCGTTGTTGCGGATGGGCACTCGGTTAGCACCGGTCAGGGCTGGTCTAGGCCCATTCACCGTGTTGGAGAAGGTCGACGTTGCCGGCTTATTCTTGGCGTAGGGGCAATTGGCGATGAAGTGCCCTGTCTCTCGGCAGTTGAAGCAAGCTCTAACATTGTTGTTGTCGGGGGTGGCCTGACTTGCATTGCTTTGCGGGGCCCTCGAGGTATTCTGGCTTCTAGGCGGGGCCTGTGATCCTGTCACCTGGGACTGAGTTCTATACTGCATTGGGGCCTGAGTTCCTGGTGCAGTATAGCTGGAATTTCTCGGCTTCTGGAAACGGTCTTGTTGGCGAGCCTTACTTTCCAAGAACTTGCGTTTGTTGTCCTTTCTTTCTTCGGCCTTGGCCCTTTCCGTGAGGATGGCCTTGTTCATTAGGGTGTTGAAGTCCGGATAGATCTGGGGAGTAAGCAGGGTCCGGAGCTCTGGGCTTAACCCCTTCTTGAACATGTCCTGCTTCTTATCGTCGTCATTCACTTCTTCCGGCGCGTACCGGGCCAATTCTATGAACCGGTGGGTGTATTCTTCTACTGACATGGTTCCTTGTTGAAGTGCGCGGAACTCATCCGCCTTGCGCTTCATAGTGGCTGAAGGGATGTGGTAGCGGCGGAACTCCCTTACAAATTCTCCCCAGGTGATGGTAGAGGCGTCTTCGGCTGCAGCACAATAGTTTTCCCACCAGGATAATGCCGTTCCGGTGAGCTGATGGGCCGCCAGAAGGACTTTATCCCGGTCCTGGCATTCGAATGGTTCGAGCTTCCTCTGGATTACTCGCAACCAGTCATCAGCATCCAATGGGTTGCAGGATCCGGCGAAGGTTGGTGGCTTGGTCCTTAGAAAGGCCGTCAGCTTGTCGTTCATATTTTGCCCTCGCGGTTGCCGGTTCATGAGGGCGTTCGCCAGCGTCTCCAGTATGAGGGTCTGGTTATGGATGATCTGCGCCAGGTCTCCGAGGGGTGGGGGTGGTGGTAGTTGTTCTCCCTCTTGACTTCCCCCTCGGTTCTGGCTTACTTCTTGTTCCCCTTGGGGAAGATCTTGTTCAACGGGATGTGCTCCGACACTAGCGGCTACGGGGTTCCGGCCGCGGGAGGCCCTCGCGACGTTCCGGGGGGTCACCTGTTGATTGGGTAAATCGGGGTTACGATTTTGTGATGGTTAAGGTGTTTAATTTGTATATATAAGGCAGAATCTACCTTCTGCCGATATCTATATAAATAAGCAGCACACAACACACCAGCACACGACATCACAAGCAACAAGCACCAACTATTTTATTAAGCAGGGAGGGTACAACTTAGGGGTACGACTACGTCTCGTGCTACTCGGCCAGGGTCTTGCAAAAGGGCACGTCTTAAACAGAAAGGCTGGGGCATCACTGGGTTGGCGTGATCATTCTACTTGTGTGGCGTGTCTTCTTCCGGGGCGGACAGGGTGAGAGGTTCTCGCTCGCCGTCTTCTGGGTTCCCATCGGTCAGGGGTTGCATTGCCGCATCCCCTTCGTCGGTGGCGGCAGAACTTCCAGGATTCTCGGGTGGGGCTCGTGTGCTCCCAAAGAGTGATCCCCACCCTATGACGGGCGTCCCGAGTAGAACGTGGTCTTCCCCTATCGCCGGGACTGGTGTTCCACTTTGGGTCCAATCTTGCATACGCCGGTCTCGGGCCTGTCTAAGGCTTTCTTGGGCGACAGCTTCGCTACTGACCGCGGCTGCGGCTCTCGCCTCGGCATGGGCGGCTCGGATCTGCTGTATCCTCACCGCGAGTTCTGCTTGCTCGGCTCGGTGAGTCTGCTCCCTCAGAAGGTTGGCTTGCTCGTCAAAGAGTTGGTCCAGGGCGGCTAGGTATGTAGCCACTTGGTACAGGGGGCCTTCTTCGTGGCGACGTCGCTCCAGGTTTCTCATGCGCGCTTCCCAGACTGGGGTTCTGATGGCCGGCGGGAAGAACTTCGCTGGTGTGGGGGCGAGGTGTTCTTCAAAAATCCGGCACAAGTAACGGAGCGCTTTCCTGACGGCCAAGGGGTAGGTGTCTTGGTGTCTAAACCCTGTGGCGGTCGCCCGCCAGGGCTGGATGTCGGGGTAGCGGTTGCTCCTGGCGATGACCAGGATCACCCTGCAGCAGAGGGTACCATGGTGTTCGTACTCTCGGCTGTAGTACCTTGGGCGCTCTGTAACGCCAAGGTCCTCCAGGGTGTTGATCAAGAGGCTGGGAAATCCAGGTGCAGCTTGGCAATCGCCCTGGGTCCATCCTTCCTCAGCCATCTGAAACAGAAGTAGGGTAAACAACATGGTACAGGTGCAAAAGCGAGTAGATGATATTTATTATTACAACAAGGGTGGTACAGTTTTCATGGATACGTGGTCATTAGGGTAGGGTTTTTGCTAGGGGTGCTAATCCTATCATGGAGATTCTTCCTCGGTCCTGATAGAGCGCTTCTTTATTGGAAGGAACCGATCCATCTCGTTTTCGGTCTGAGTACCCTTGTCCCAATGGGTCTCCATGGGTTCTTCTTCTTCTTCTTCTTCGATCCACCCACCTATTCCGTTGCGGGTCTCGTATACTTGCATCTGGGCTTGGAGGGCGGCTAAGGAATACTCGGCGGTGGCAGCTCTTGTCCGTTGTTCTTCCAGCTCCTGGGTTAACTTTTCAACTCCATGGATTAATTTCTTCAGTTGTGCCGCCTGCTCGTTGCAGAGCGCATCTAAGCCCGTAAGGTAAATAGACAGGTGGGAGACCGTATCTTCTAGATCCTCTTCTTCTCGTCCAAGTCCCCTCATCCGGGCAATCCAAGTGCGTCCTCTACCTTCAGTGGGTGGGAAAAATCCCATAGGAGTCCGCTGCAGGTGGTGCCTATAGAGCACACGCAGTCGGCGTAGGGCTTTACGGGCGGCCTTTCGGTAGGTGTCGGGGAATCGGAAGCCCTTTGTGGAGATGAACCAAGGGTCCACATCAGGGTAGCGGGTGCTCCTCTCCACAAAAATCATCGTGTCGCACCGAAGGGTGCCACCGGAGATGTATTCTCGGTAGGCGTACTCCGGCGTTTCCATAACCCCAACACGTTCCAGGCTGAGCAACAATAACTTAGGAAGGCCAGGCTCTGCGTAACAGACTCCGTTGACCCATCCGTTGTCAGCCATCTGGAACAGGGTAAAAGCCAGGGGTAAGTGTGCGTGCAAAAGGATATCTAAGCTAGAACAAGTCTTAGGGTCTGAAAAGGGGTCTCGCTCCTAGGGTCACGTCCTACGGCCAGTCTACGGCTCTGATACCACCTGAAGCGTCCCCCCATCAGGGAAGACTTAAAAGTGTCACTTTATCAGTCCCAGGAGGCTGATAACACTTTTATTACATCAGATGGTACATCACCGTACAACTCTACGCGGTAATGGGCAGTGAAGCGCCACTATCGCGAGGATTACAACCAGAACCCACACAACTACACTAGCTACGAACAAAGGATCATCAGAGTCTTGCGCCATGCGGAGCTCCAACGGTGACCTCATCCACAGGCAAGACTGGGTGCAGGACGGAACCCTACTCGTTGTTCTCGGGGATGTAGTCGGGATCCTCCACTGTAGAGTAAAACGGGGTGAGTACAAACGTACTCAGCAAGTCCAATCACACCCACGGGGGGGGGGGTTATAGCAGAGTTAAATGCATAGGATAATCCAAGGATAAAGTTACGATTCTTTTGCGGAAACACAATTATATGCAAGGGTTCGTTTAAAAGCATTTTTCAAAACAAGTTTTCAGGTGTCTAAGAACACACAATGTCGATCTTCACGGATCCAAGTTTCAGGCCGCTACCGGACTCCCCGTCCGTCGTAGCACACAGCACCATTGCCGGATACTTTTCAAACAACTCGACACCAGTTCAACCATTTCCCAGAGAGAAACACTAGTTATGTGACCACACCGTAACCTGCCCAATACCGTGGGCACGGCTATTCGAATAGATTTCTAACTCTGCAGAGGTGTGCAACTTTACCCACAGGCGGGGTACCACAACACGAGCACCTTGGTGCCGGTGCAGATCCCATCGAAGCCCTTACCCACCGTAGCTAGACCTGACTAGCCACCACGGGATCTATCAAGGGGTCATTCGACCTAACACCGAGGTTTAACCGGGGCATAAGTCACACAGAGCTTATCCCGTCTCCTTGATCACCCGTTGCTCCCAGCTCTCCCGATGGCTATCAGACTAACTAGTGGGGTTAGGCCAAGCCGTTGCCCATACAACGGTCAAGTGGTTCGCACTACGAGAAGCTAGGTGAGATGTCACAACAACTCGGTCCTTAGGGGTGACAAGATGGATATCTCCCATCCACGCTCAACCACACAGGTACGAGCACACCAACGGCAATTCACACAGAAATGCCATCCATCTCATCTAACTCGCTTTTCAAAACCACATTTTATCCCTTCCCACACACACGCATTTTCTTTATAAATCAGGCAGTCAAAGTATGGTTACTTCAAACAGGGGTGGCTATCCTACCGGGTTTCCAGCACGCAAAACAATGCAATTTTATAAAACAGGCCATTGGGTCGTGTTTATAAAAACTAGGACAGAAATATGCATCAAAGGGCGGAATTGAACTTGCCATCGTCAAACCCTTGCGGGAAGTCCTGATCGGAGCACTGTCCTTCGGGTTCGGGGTCGCAGTACTGGTCCTCAGTTGCTTGGTCGCGGTCGGGAACCTCGTCGTTCACTCCGTGTCCTATGACGCAAACAAACAGACACACAATCAAGCGAAAGAACTAAAAGCTTTCACCGATAGGCTCGAATCGGAAATATTTTAGTTACGGAGTCAGGGGCAATATCTCTGGGTGGTTTCTTAATGGCATGGCTAAAACTATACTAGAAAGGGCGTGGTAAAGTTTCGGGTCAATCGGAGGTCGTTTCGCACATAAAATGACACGCTAAAGGCGGTTTCAGGGGTTAAACGGGGGTTCGAGGGCTTGTTCGTAAATATCTGGAAAGGGTGCGGACCTATTTGTAAATCCTAGAAATACTCAGGGTACGCTGAAAGGTGTCGAGTGTGTTTAGGTTTACGTAATCGAGGGGTTTGGTTCGAAAAACTAGAGGGAGCAGGGGCTTTTTAGAAAAAAGGGGGGGGGGTAATTAGAGGAGGGGGGGTTCCTTTGGGGTATTACAGGAAAGAGGAGGGGCTTCAGGCAAAAAGGCCCCTTCCTTCCTCCTCTTCCCCGCACGAAACAGAGGAGGGGGAGGGGGGCACCGGCGGCGGCCAAATCCGGCCGGCCCGGGGCTCGGTGGCGGCGAGGGGGTGGGGGAAAAGGACGAGGGGGAGGAGGGGAACCGATCCCCGGCCTCACCTTGGGCCGGGGTGGCGCGTGGAGGCCGGGCGGCGGCGGACCGAGGGCGGCGGCGAGGCTATAGGCGGCGGCGGCGCTGCAGCTCGGGAGAGGAGGGGCCGTGCGGTGGTGAAGGTCGTGGGGAGGGGCGGCTGTGCGGGCGGCCTACTTATAGGCCAAGGGAGGCGGTGGCCGGTGGTGGCCGGTGGGAGAGGGCCGGCGAGCGGCTCGGGAAGCCTTAATGGCGCCCGTGTCGTGGAGCGGCGGCGCGGGCGGCGAGGCCGGGGCGACGCGACAGTTCGGCACGCGTGCGGGCGCGAACGGCGAGGGCGGCGTCAGCGGCAGGAGGCACAGCGGCGCGCGCAAGGGAAAGGCCGGGGCGGCGCAAGCTCCGTCGCGTGCACGTGGGGCAGCAGCTCGGTGCCAGCGGCGGGCAGCGCGACGTCGCGGCCGAGCGTCGCGGCGGTTGACGCGGCACGCGGGCGCGCAGGCGGGCGCGTGCGCAGCACGGCCGAGGCAGCGTGGCGCTCGGCGGCGTGCAGGCGCGCAGCAGAGGAGGCCGGGAAGGGGAGAGGGGGAGGGAAGGAGAGGGAAAAAGAGAGAAAGGAGGGAAAAGAGGAAAAGAAAGAAAAAGAGAGAAAAGAAAGAGGAAAGAGAGAAAAGGGAGAAAAGAAATGGGAGAGGGGGAAAAAGAGAAAGGAGAGAAGGGGAGAGAGGGGGGAAACGCGTCGGCGCCGGTCGCGGCGGCGACCGCGGCCGGTCGGCCACGCGCATGGGATTGGCGCGCGGCACGAGGAGCGTCGGCGTTAATCGCGGCGGGCGGTCGCGCGTGGGCGGCCAGCCATCGAGCGATGCGGAATGACGATCCGGTTAGGGTTAGGGTTTTAATCTCGAACCGTTTTTATGAATTACTCTAGCGCGTGAGTGGTGCAGAATGAGACGGTAATCAGGTTCGCGTCGGCCGGAGAGAGTCAGGGTTTTACGACGAATAAATTTTTGGTCAGGGCACCTTAACGCGTAGTTTAAGTTTGAAATTTTTAGGGCGTTACAGCTACCGGGGAACAGGAGGTGCAAGACGCGTTTAAATAGGCCTGGAGATATCGTGCTGGGCTCCAACTCGAACGAGGATAAGGACGCGACGGCGCATCGGGCTGGGACTCGTTCTTGAGTTCGGATTGGCCATGGGAAATGAGATTGGGCTGACTAGCGGGTCCCACGATTTAACGAAAGAGAGGAAAGAAGAGGTAACGGAGAGAGGAAATAAGAATGGCTGAACGAGTTCGGTTATGGGCCGAAACAGGTTCCGGTAAGGGCCGAACGCGAAAACAAGCTGACAGGGCTGGTTGAACGTGAACCATTTATTCGGGAGCGCGAAAAGAGAAGAAAAGGATCAGGCCGAGTCGTTGGAGCTGATGGTGATCGAACATCGTCGGAAAAATACCGAAGACGAGCCACGAGACGTCGTTTTTAAGCATGATCTGATCGAGAAGAATGGTTAGAGGATCAGGAACTCGATGGGACATCTTAAAGATTCAGAGAGGACAAGGTTAAAAGGATATACAACAAGATACGGCTCGGTCCGACTGCGATGAAAATCAAAAATATAAATATTTTTCAGAACATATTTTTAAGTTCAAAATAAATCTAGAAAAGTCCAGATAAATATTTCAAACCACGAAAAATATATCCGGAAGAATCCCAAAAATTTCCGAGGAAAACTCGGGAGTTAATTTGGGTCACGAGGATTCGCAATAAAATATTTGGGACTCATGAAAAAGAATTTTAGAGATTTCCAAATAATAAAATAAATGGATCTAGCTCTCAGATAAATAGAATAATTGCCAGAAAAATCTTTAAAATTCTCAGAAAATTCTATTGATAGATGAACATATTGTAAAAGATAGTCACATCCTAAAATTAAATATTTTAGGGTGTGACAGCCGTTGACCGAGGGACCGGGGCCCACCAGCCGTCCCGGAAGCCTCCCGGCTCCTCGTGTTGCCTGTCGCTGCCCGCCGGCGGGTTTTGACCGACAACACATTCTGGCACGCCCAGTGGGACGTTCTTCATCGACTTCGTCATCGTCATCGGCATCATCTTCATCGACTCCGTCGTCTTCGTCGACTCCGTTAGCGGTGATCAACAAGATGGCAAGGGAAGATCCGATTACTTACGACGAGCTCTCTGCTGAACACAAGCAGAGGTACGACGAAATCAAGACTCAGTTTGAAGCCGATCTCATCGGCTCTTTCGAAAGGACTCGCAACCATGGTGTCAGGTGGAAGGGATTTTCACCTGAAGGTGCTCTTGATGGGGTGGATTTATCCATTCCGTCTGAAGATCGTACTAGAGCGCTGCGGCAGGAAGTGAATTATGCGGTGGCTCATTCATTGCACCGACATTCGGAAAGTTTGGTTAATGCTTTTGAGCGTGTGGCTCTGCGTGTGGTCCAGGAGATTATGAAGCATCAACATTCCCCAACTGGACCTACCTTGGGAAGTCATAGAGGAGAATTGCCGTTCCAAACCAGACCACCACTACCATATACACTTGCAGCTGCAGAATCCCATGGTGCTCCAGCTTATGTAGTTTATAAAGAAGGTGGTGATCCCATGGATCACCAGTTTTTCAGCGAGCCACCTAAGGAGATCCCACATGGTTATGTGTGTATGTATATACCGGACAATAATAATCCGGTACATCCTGTACAGAAGACAGTTGGAGGGGTTTCTGGAGCTGACGCGGATAAGCAAGCTTGGCTAGCAACTGATGCCACAGGGCCGAGTCATGACAGTGTGCACTCGGCCCCCGGGTTACAAACGGCGGAGCAAATTGGTGCCATCCTAAGGGATCAGTTTGGTATTTTGCCGAAAAGGAGAGCGATCGGCTATACAAAGCCGTATCCAAGCGATTATGACCTAATTCCATTGCCACCCAAGTATCGGCTCCCTGAGTTTACCAAATTCAGTGGGGTAGAAGGTTCTAGTTCTATCGAACATGTGAGCCGATATTTGGCACAGTTAGGCATGATTTCTGTATCGGATCCGTTACGAGTAAGGTTCTTCTCACAATCGCTTACAGGACCGGCCTTCAGGTGGTATACGTCATTGGGTCCTGACTCCATCCGTACATGGAAGCAGTTGGAAGAACAATTTCATATTCAGTATCATTCAGAAGCTGCAGAAGCAGGTATTGCCGATCTGGCGCAGATGCGACAGAAGCGTGGAGAAACCGTGGCAGAATTTATTCGACGCTTCAGGGAGATGAAGAACAGGTGCTATTCAACGCGGATCTCAGAAAAGGAAGCTGTGGAATTGGCATCTCTGGGGTTATTGAAGCCGATTAGAGATCTGGCTTTTCAATTGGAATTCACTTCGCTGGCACATCTCGTCCAGAAGTTGACAACGCACGAGCAGCGTCACCCTGAGCTGTATCAAGAAAAGTTCAAGCGCCAAGTAGCGCTAGCTGATACTGAAGAAACCGATGACTTCGGAGAAGAAGCGGAAGTATCGGTTGCAGAGTGGGCTCGTGGCGCAAATCCTGTATCGTGCAAGTGGGTAAAACAAACAGGACCGGCAAAGGGGTTTGATTTTGATGTGAGCAAAGTGGAACAAATTTTTGACTTATTGTTTAAAGAAAAGCAGTTGAAGTTTCCAGAAGGATACAAACCCCCTACGGCGCAGGAATTGAAAGGAAGATCATATTGCAAGTGGCATGATTCTTTTACCCACAGCACAAGCGATTGTAAGGAACTCCGTCGGCAGATCCAATCGGCTATTGAACAGGGCCGATTGATCCTGGGCAAGACCGCCATGAAAGTTGACACTCAGCCGTTCCCTGGTGTCAATATGGTGGAAAGTACCGATCGGACGGCAAGGCGACAACTGGACTTCGCACTAGGCATCAACATGGCGGGGGTGGCATCACGCCGCCAGATCAAAGATGGAGAGGCTGATTCGAGCAATCGGCCCCAAAATGAAAAGGATGAATATGTTACAGAAAGGCAAGTAAGGTACGTAAGGAATCAACGGCCAACTTCTTCTGATCTTCTCAGGAAGTACGAGTACCAGTACCAGCAGCGCCTCCATCGGGAATCTGAGGAAGAGGAGTATGAGCGCCGGACCGGGAAGCGCTTGAGGAAGCACGAAGAAGCCCGCGATCATTGGCACTGCCCGTTCTTCAGGTACTGTTGGGATTCAGGTATGAGCCGATTGCCTACAATCAGGGATTGCCCAGAATGCGGACCAAGGAGACCAGAAGCAAGGGATTCGGTTTTCCAGCGGATAGGACCTGCTCCAATCCGGCAGGTGCAGGTTCGGTCACCACAAAAGGAAGATGAAGAAGAAGACAGGTATCATCGTCCCCGTTGGTGCCCCGATGGACTTAGTCGTTCCCAGAAGCGCAGGGTTCAGCGGCTGCGTAGCTTGGAAGAGGCCGAAGCCAAATACATCGAGACTTTAAGGAAGGCGTGACCGGATTTGGCAGAACGAGTTCATTATGTGCAGGAAAAGGAGTCGCGCCCGCCCAGGAAGGAATGGCGGTCCAAGTCAACAAAAGCCGATAAGAAGGTATCGGCTGATGCACATATGGTTTTTGTGCTTCCTGCAGAGTTCTACGCGAGGCCCCAGGAGGAGCCGTCGGTAGCCCAACTCGATTTGGGACCTCGGCCGGTGATATTCGAGAAGCCGCAAGCCGGCCTTGTTCTTTTTACAAAAACTTGGAAAATAGTGGGATGTGTGGAACGGTCGACCTTAAGGATCGGCAGAGTTTTTTTATGTTGTGTCCTTTCTTCATCTGCAATGTTGATTTAACGGAAGAAGAAGGAAAGTTAGGATATGGTTTCACATCGGCTGATGAACTTGAGGAGATAGATATCGGTCCTGGGGATAAGCCACGACCAACCTTCATAAGTAGGAAGTTACACCCGTCACTACGAGAGCCGATGATAGCTTTGCTGAAGGGATATGCCGATTGCTTCGCCTGGGATTACACGGAGATGCCTGGACTGGATAGGAGTATAGTAGAGCATCGGCTTCCCCTTAAGAGTGGTTTTCGACCGTTCCAGCAGCGGGCACGGCAGATGAAAGCCGAAGTCCTGGTTGAAGTAAAGAAAGAAGTAGAAAAGATGCTGGAAGCCGGATTTATCAGGACTTGCAGGTACGCTGAATGGATCTCGAGTGTCGTGCCCATACAAAAGAAAGATGGCCGATGGAGGGTGTGCGTGGACTTCAGGGATCTTAATAGGGCCACTCCAAAGGATGAATACCCGATGCCCATTGCAGAGACATTGATCAATGCCGCCGCCGGTCACAAGATTTTGAGTTTCATGGATGGTAATGCAGGGTATAATCAAATCTTCATGGCCCCTGAAGATATACATAAAACTGCGTTCAGAGTGCCTGGAGCGGTGGGTTTGTTCGAGTACGTTGTTATGACTTTCGGCCTGAAGAATGCTGGCGCTACGTATCAGCGGGCCATGAACCATATCTTCCATGATCTGATCGGCAATCTAGTAGAAATTTATATCGACGACGTTGTGGTAAAGTCAGCATCGGTCGAGGGACATCTAGACGACCTGCGGCGGGTTCTGGAACGAACTAGAAAGTTCGGGCTCAGGATGAACCCAAAGAAGTGCGCTTTTGGTGTGTCGGCTGGGCAGTTCCTGGGATTTCTGGTTCATGAAAGAGGAATAGAAATTGGTCTAAAAAGTGAGGAAGCCATATGCACCATGGTGCCACCCACCACCAAGAAAGAGCTCCAGCAACTCATTGGTAAGATTAACTTTGTCAGGAGGTTTATCTCTAATTTGTCTGGACGAATTGAGCCTTTTATGGAGTTAGTCAAGACTAGAACCACTAACGAGTTCCGCTGGGGGCAGAACAGCAACGAGCATTTGAAGAAATCAAAGAATATTTGTCGAAACCGCCTGTGCTGGTGCCACCACAACAGGATAGACCATTCTATATATATTTATCAATGGGCAATACTTCTATTGCTTCGGTAGTGGTACAATTATATGATGGCAAAGAGAAGGTGGTCTTTTATCTCAGCAGAAGGTTGTTAGATGCAGAAACAAGGTACCCCGACATGGAAAAACTTTGTTTATGTTTATTTTTTACATGCACCAAGCTTCGCCATATCCTGCTATCGGCTGAAGTAGTCGTCATCTGCAAATCGGATGTCATAAAACACATGCTATCGGCTCCTGTTTTGAAAGGCCGATTGGGGAAGTGGATGTTCGCGTTATCAGAATTTGATATCCGATATCAACCTGCAAGAGCGGTTAAAGGGCAGGCGTTAGCGGATCTCATTGCTGAGAGGGTTAACACCAGCATTGCAGCACTTTCTATATGAGCCTGGGCTATATACTTCGACGGATCAGTGTGTGGAGATGGATGCGGCATCGGCGTCTTACTGGTGTCGCCTCGGGGGGCAACGTATTCTTTCTCGATCAGGTTACCTGTCACTTGTACCAACAATCTTGCAGAATATGAGGCGGTACGAAAAGGTATGGAATTGCTTCTAGAGGCCGGAGCCGAAGCAGTGGAAGTTTTCGGGGATTCAAAATTGGTGATTTCCCAGCTTACAGAAGAATACAGGTGCGAAAGCGAGCTGCTGTTCCCAATGTGGGTCCAATGTCAGGAATTAATAGCGCAGTTCAGGTACATTAATTTTTATTGGATACCTAGAGCGCGGAATGCCGAAGCTAATGATCTAGCACAGCTGGCTTCAGGGTACAAAGCCGATGGGCCAGTTCATCAGGCGTATTTCCTGGACCAGGGAGATTGGAGAGCCGATATCTTCAATTACTTGAAGGATTCGGCTCGGGGGGCACCCAAGAGGATACGATACAAAGCTATGAAATATGTCCTCATAGGGGACGATATGTTTTACAGGACCTTGGAGGGGTTGCTGCTTAAATGTTTGGGGCCAGTTGAATCCAATCGGCTCCTGCATGAGGTTCATGAAGGAACGTGTGGGACTCATCAGTCGGCCCACAAGATGAAATGGCTAATTAGGCGATCAGGATACTATTGGCCTACCATGCTTGAAGATTGTTTTAAGTATTACAAAGGGTGTCAAGCATGTCAGAGGTTCGGAAAGATCCAGATGGTGCCAGCGTCCGTTATGAACCCCATCATTAAACCATGGCCGTTCAGAGGCTGGGGTATGGACATGATCGGCAAAATCAATCCTCCATCCAGCAAGGGTCATCAGTTCATTCTAGCTATCACAGATTATTTTACCAAATGGGTGGAAGCGGTCCCGATGAAGTCGGTGGCATCCAGGGATGTTATTCAGTTCGTCAAGGAGCACGTCATTCACAGATTCGGGATTCCACAGACTATTACAACAGATGGTGGCTCAGTTTTTATTTCGGAAGAATTCAAGAAGTTTGCTGCTGATATGGGAATCAAGCTGATTAGATCGTCCCCATATTATGCTCAGGCAAATGGACAGGCCGAAGCGTCCAACCAGAGTCTTATCAAGTTGATCAAAAGAAAGATTGATGAGTACCCTAGACGTTGGCACGAGGTCTTGTCACAGGCACTTTGGGCATACCGCATATCATGTCACGGAGCGACAAAAACTTCTCCCTACCACTTGGTCTACGGGCAGGAGGCCGTGTTACCATGGGAGGTCACGGCCGGATCAAGGCGTGTGGAATTCCAGAATGACTTATCCGCTGAAGAATATGCTACTCTGATGAGCGATAATGTGGAAGATCTCACGGAACTCAGGCTATGGTCACTGGAGAAGATCAAGGAGAATAAGGCTAAAGTGGCCCGTGCATATAATAAAAAGGTCAAGCCAAAGGAGTTTCAAGTGGGAGACTTGGTTTGGGAAGCAGTATTACCATTGGGAACTAAAGACGCGGCCTATGGCAAGTGGTCTCCAAATTGGCACGGGCCGTACAAGGTTGACCAGGTCCTACCTGGGAACGCGTACATGCTTGAAGAATTAGACGGCGTCAAGTTTCCGGTAGCAGTCAACGGCCAACACCTGAAGAAATATTTCCCAAGTATGTGGGCTGACGAACAGTAAAGCCGATAGCACCCATCAGGCAAGAAGCCGATGCAACCAGCAGGTTAAGAAGGGGGGTGAAGGTTGAGTCGACGACGTTAGCATTGGCAAGACAGGAAACGGGAAAAGGGCCGATGAGCGCTGATCGGCCCGTACAATAATAGAAAGGATTAGAACAGCCGATGCGTTGCCATTGACTTTAGAAGCTTTTGTTTATGGCAATCAAAGCATCACGAATTATCAAACAGCCGATGTGCCACCATCGACTTTAGGTTCACTACATGGGTTCACCACATAAAGATACAAGGTTTATCCTAAACAGGACTACTGAAGAAAGGCGTCTATAGCAGCGATAGCATCTAGACGGATACGGTCGACCTCAGCAAGTACCGCCTCATCATCTTCGTCTGCCCCCGGCACTACTTGTTTGCTCAAGTTGCTCAGCTCGGCCAAGTCCGCCTTCAGCTCGGAAGTCAAAGCTTCTGCCTCCTGCTTAGAACCCGCAATGAGATCCTTTTCCTCCTGGATGTGCTGCTTGGCGGCCCGGACTTTGGCTTCAAGGTCTTCCAGTTCTTTTTCCAAAACCCGAAGCCGATGGGCAGAAGCGGATGTGTCAACCTTCGCGTCGAGTGCGGCCTTCTTCTTGTTGATCGACTGACACATCTCAGCGATGATAGTCCTTAAGAGTGATTGGGAACGCCGAGTCTCGAGCCTGCGGCGAGCTTCTGCCACTTTTGCTTGGAAGGAAGAAAGGTATCCGGCCGGCAAGAGCTTGGCCTGGAGACTCACCGGGAGCTGGGAACTGACCTCGTCAAGGATCTTTTTGACTGCACTGGAGTCTTGAATCAGCGCGGAGATCGGACCCAACAGAAGCTCCTTCACGCGGAGGAGCCGATCGGCAGTGCTGGTCAGGCCCGAGGAAGAGTCATCGGCTTCCAATATGGTCGACCCAATCGTGGCAGGATCAAACGCAAGGAGTTCTGAAAGATCTAGGTTCTGGAGGAAAAGAGGGTAAGCAAGGTATTGCGGGAGAAGACCAAAGCAATTGCAAAGGAAAAGGGAAAGTCATACCTGTCCTGAGAAGGAAGTAGCGATGGCCAACGAAGGGACGATCGGCTCCCGGGGGCGCACCCTTTCCGAAGGACGAACGATAGTAGCAGAGGCCGCCTGAACCGCACCCTCGGAAGAAGAGGCAACAGCCGACAGGGCCACAGTCGGCTCCGCGAGAGGGATGGCCGATGAGATGGCAATCGGCTTCGCGGGACGTACCTCTCGTGCAGGGGAATCGGCAGTGGCCGAAGCGGTAGAGGATCCTTCCAAACAGGGGCCAGCGGGGGATGGAGTCACGGTCGGCGCCTGCAGGCTTGGTGAGGCAGCTGGGATAACAGCTGACGCAGAAGGATCCTCCAAGGTTGTTGCACCCGGATCACGGAGAGCAATCAGGGCCCTGATAGGAGCATTCACATCCTCTGGCGCCTCTGAAGATGAACCTTTCTGGCATGGGGGCTCCTCCCTACTGGAGACTTCCACAACGGCAGGCTGCAAGAGAAGAGAGTGCCGTTAAAGGAGACATGAACAAAGGCCCGATTGCAAAGCGAGAGGAGGGGTCAAACCTGGGCGACGACTGGAGATGAGGGAACAGGAGAAGACGGCGTGGCTTCCTTCCGGACCTTTCTGACCAGAATTTTCCTCGTTTTGGCGCGAGCTCGGGGGCAACAGCTTCCAAAAGCCGTTTTCGCTTGGGGGTCAGCTTAGCAGTGCTCGGCTGAATCCGCATCACGCTTTTTGAGGGAGGAGGCGCATTCTTGCCGAAGAGAACCACAGGAGCAATCGCCAGGAAACAGAAGGGCGATCCATCATCGTTCATCGGCTCTGGGCCATCTTCTTGCTGCAGAAATAAGGTGAATTCAGGAGGGATCCAGTAAAAGTTAAAAGAAGAAACACCAATCAAAGGCGGTACCTCTCCAGCCGGGATATCATACTCAGGATGGATTTGCTGCAGCATCGGGCCCAGAGCTCTTCGGAAAACGTGAGTTTTCCACATCGACCACCATCCCTCAAAGTCGACGGCCGAAGAAGTAAAGGAAAGATTGGTGGGAACAGACAAGGGAAGGTCTGTGAACAGACTGTAGCACCTCTAGGTGGTTAAGGCGTCAGGAAGGTCCACCCTGCTTGATGTCAACAGGTGAAGAAGGAAGTGGGGAGGCACCTGCGCAAGACCGAACTGCCGGGCTGCTACGACCGGCTGGTAAAACTCATAACCAGGCTTGAGGATCCGGTTGGAGGTGCTCATGCCAACTGGGAGGAGACAGGGCCGAACCATGATAGAGTAAAGGCGCCTGGTGTCGGCATCATAAGCAATGTCGGCCAGTCGGAAGGTAGCCGGGTTCTCAAAGAGCTCGGAATCGGCATAAGGAAGGAAGTTTGGGTTGTCAAGGCCTTTGTAGAAAATCCGGAACCATCGGGAAGCATCTAGAGGGTTCAGTTTCCCGCCAGGGAGACTATACAAGGCCTGCCCAAAATTAGTACACCTAATCTGTCTCCCACTCAGATCAGGGAAGGAATTGCCGACTAAGGAAGGAAAATCAGGGTCAGAACTTTGGAAATAAAGACGAGCCCACAACTGGATAAACCACCATGGGCCATCGGTCCTGATTTTCTTCTGAGAAAGAAGGCTAGAAAGTCATCAAATGGAGATATCTGTAAAGTTCCCCAAGAAATAGCTTACCAAGGCCAACAGATTGACCCCTGGCCAGCTCATAAGCCAAGGAGAGGTAGTTCTTGGTTGGAGCGAGGGAAGGGCCACAGAAGAGGAAATGTTCGAGCCATAGGTTCAGAAAGGCTGTGTGCTCCTTCTCCGATACAGGGCCTTTGCTTTTCTGGTGTTGGCTCAGGTATGTGCTCCAGTTAGTGCACTCGGTTTTGGATGACAGTTTATAAGGGACCACAGGGAGGCTGTAAGCAGAGGGGCAGGTTGATGATATGTCCAAGCCGGTAATCATCATAACATCTAGCAATGTTGGTGCTAATGGGCTGTGCCCGAAGAGAAAACAATTCAAGGCGTCAGACCAGAAATAGCCGATGGTCTTCAGAAGGTTCTCGTCTTTTTCAAGGGGAGAGAGAGACAGAGACAGAGCATCGGCTATCCCGATGGATTCCCATAAGGGCTGGTAAGCGCTCGCTACTCTGTTGTACCAAACTATCCAGTTTTCAGGTGGATTTGTCCAAGCGCGGAGGCTATCCGACCAAGATTCTAGGTCTATATCCTGACTCACAAAGGGGATCCGATTGGCTTCACAAGAGATCAAATCTATGGGTTTCTCATAGGAACGAGGCCCAAGGCAGAAAGAATTGGGGGAAGAAGGGTGCGGCAAGAAGATATCGGAAGCCTGAAAAAACCCCAAGAAAAACAAGATTGCCGAAGGAGGAATTAATTAACCGCGCAGTAAAACTTGTAGATGCTGTGTTAAAATTAATGGGGAGTCGGAGTTCACCTTCAGACCAAAGACATCGGCGGCGGCGCGCGAAGACTCCGCCATCGGGAATCTTGAATCGGGATCCTGGAGGGCGGATCTAGGTTTGGCGGCGCAAGATTGGATATGTGTCTCAAGGACTAAGGGGGATCTTGCGGCTAGGGTTTGTGAGCGAAAAGGAGATCGGAGTTAACCTCCAGATGGTTGCGCTGGTTTGAAAGGCCGGCAGAAGGAAAAGTAAATTGAAGAGCGATTTCAGATCCGTATTGGTATACCCTAAAGCCGATGCGTTGCCATCGGCTCTTGAACAAATTATTGTGCACAAAAAAGAGGAGTTAATACGAAGATAGATTCCATTCACAGCAAGGTGGAAAAACAAAAGAGGGGCTAACTACTCCTGAAGATAAACTAGCAGGGACACCACGATCTACCACCAGTGCACATCAGAGGCCTTGCGGCGCTAGGACGGTGGAGCAATGCTGGTGCCGCTGTTGCTGCTACCGTCGCGGCTATCGTCGTCATCCCTGCCACTGCTGCTGGTGAAGCCGTCATCATCGTCGGCTCCTTCGCGGCCGTCGGAAGTGTCGTCCGATGACCTGTCAAAGAAAAAGGTACCTGCCATCGGATCTTCCTCGGAGGAGATGGAATCGGATTCTTCCTCTGAGAGAGAAAGGTCTTCTCCCCAAAGGGCATCGTCTTCCTCTTCTTCCAGCTCGGCTCCGAGGAGAAGTGCGAGATCCTCGCCATCAGTTAGAGAATCATCGTCTTCAGACTGGTAATGGAAGTCCCACTCCACCGCGTCCCAATGCAGGGGAGCACGGACCTCATAAGCGGCGATGGGGTCATATTCTGGAGTTGGTTCTCGTGTTGTTTCGGATTCGAAAGAGATAACAGAGGAGGCAGAGGAGGAAGAGGCCATGGTAAAGGAAGGAAGGAGGAGTCGGCGATGGTCGTGAGAGAAAGTGGTTAGAGAAGGTGCTGGAAACCAGTTTATAAAGCCAGCAAGTGGGTGAAATGAATCGGCGCCGTAACGGTTCCCTAGGAGGCCGACGCAGAGCCGTCACGTCCATCGGAAGCTGAAAGGGCAGGGTTGTACGGATCGGAAGATGAAGGGTCAAGGCGGTGATGATTTCGGAATTATCATTACCGAAACCAGGGGGGCATGTGTTATCGCCGTATTTTGACCGGGCCAGAAGTGGGCCATGGAGCAAGATGGGCTTAGAAGGCAGTCGTGACAAAGCTTGCAAATTGGGCCCTGTGCGGAAGATGGAGGCCATAAGGCCGTGTAAATTAGGAATAAGCAGTTAAGATTCGTGTCGTGTTAGGTTAGGGTTAGTTAAAGAGAACAAGTCTGCGGACTATAAATATGTATCATGAATAAACAAAAGAAGAATCATTCATCATCAACTCTCGGCGTATCGCCTCCCCTGTTCTAGGGTTTTCATCGGGTAAGTGCTATGCGACCCCGATCACGTTCTGCGTGATCGGGGTAGCGTTACCTTTGCTCTCGTTCATGCGTTGCTCGTGCTGAAGCCTTGTAGATGGCGAGTAGCGTTGTTTATCCTGGCATGCGTTGAGTAATCTTTTCCTTTGTGCTTTAATCGTGCTTTATATGTTACTCTCGCATGTTTGATTGTCGTGTTCGTTCATGAATACGATGGTTTTGTCTTGTTTCGTAGTTATCAGTAGATCCAATCTGTTGTGGCTGGTTTCTATTCATCTAGAAGCTTGGTTCGATATATGCATGATTAGGCCTTGCAAATGAGTTGAATGATCCGATAGTATACTCTGTATCGGCTTGTCGCTTGAATGGAGGTTGTGTCAGGGATCGGCTTTCAGTTGTTTCCTTGCTCTCTGTTTAGATCGTTTTCTCGATGCTTTTGTGTATTTGTTAGGCTCAATTACGTGTAGGATGTTCCGATCATGCAGTGAGAGCTTAGTCGTCGTAGATTGGATCAGATTGTTATTTATGAAGCAAGTTTTATGTGGACATATATATGTATATATCCCTATGTTGCCCGTCCCAAAGATCCGATCCGGTATTGACACAATCGGCTCTTCATAGCCGATACCGGGGAGGAGGTAATGAGCCGATCACGGCTCGGACTAATCTTTACATATGTCTGTGCACGCAGGAGTTTGACACGTCACACCTTACTGATCGGGTGTAGGATCAGGTGGCACGCCTAGCGACTCTCAGCCAGGGCGCGCACCAGATCACTGGGCCGTTGACCGAGGGACCGGGGCCCACCAGCCATCCCGGAAGCCTCCCGGCTCCTCGTGTTGCCTGTCGTTGCCCGCCGGCGGGTTTTGACCGACAACAGATACACAATACAAACTCAAGAGCTCAACTTGCTTAGCTACACAATCTAAGCAAGAGCAACTAATTAAACTACACAAGCTAACTAATTACACTATGATCTCTACTTCTAGCTACACAAGCAAGAAGATGATTAGCAAGCTACACAAACTAACTAAACACTACACAAGCACAAGATATATATGAATGTAAATACAAGGCTTGTGATTTGGAGAATGCAAACCACCGAGAAGAGTAGACAAGATTGACACGGTGATTTTTATCCCGAGGTTCACTTGGTTGCCACCAAGCTAATCCCTGTTGAGACAAGCTCCAAGGTTGCCGCCGATCCTCTTGCTAGTGGTGACTCTCAAGTCACACTCTCCCACGTGGAGTGCTCACACCGAGCTCTAGCACATGATCCGGACGAACCACTTGTTGCTCTTCACGTCTCGCTCAACTAGAGTTGCTCTTCGCGGCTCCCGCGGGGTGAGCACAATACCCCTCACAATCTCTTCTCCGGAGCACCACACAATCTTCTTGCGTGCTTCAACGGAGCCTCTTCCCACCAAGCCGTCTAGGAGGTGGCAACCTCCAAGAGTAACAAGCACACCGGCTGGCAACACAATCACCTAGTGCCACTCGATGCAATCTCTCAAAGCAATCGCACTAGAATCGCTCTCTCACTCAATCGGATGATCACTATCAAGTTAGAGTGAGTAGAGGGCTCTCAAGCACTCTCACACATGGACACCAAGTCCCCAAGGTGCTCAGCCCCCTCAAATGGCCGGCCACACCCTCTATTTATAGAGGGAGGCCCCAAACTAGCCGTAACACTCAAATCCCGTGAAAACAGAGATTTCGCGGACTGTCCGCCTCACAGAAACCGGACCGTCCGCCATTCAAAACCAACGGCTAGAACTGCAATTATTATGTGTCAGAGTCGACCGTTAGAGCCCCGGGTGGACTGTCCGCGCCCCTGGGGCGGACTGTCCGCGGTTCAAAACTTCGAACCAACCGATTTGCAAACGTCTCTGACTAAATCTGGAAGTGACCGGCGGACTGTCCGCTCCCCATGGGCGGACTGTCCGCAGATCAAAAAGTGAGCACACATAGAAACCGTAGTGTTTCTGTCCCAGAATTTTCAGTAGGAGGCGGACCGTCCGCCCCAAGGACCGGACGGTCCGCAGTTCATTTTGGACACCCAAGATAGAACTACCAAGATTCTGCGCCCGTTTCAGCTTTTAAGGGCGGACCGTCCGCCCCCATGGACCGGACGGTCCGCAGTTCATTTTGGACCACCAACAGAGCCAAAAACGGCTCTGTTAGAGCTCATCCGGGATAACGGCGGACCGTCCACCCCCCATGGGCGGACCGTCCGCAGGTCTATTTCCAGCAGAAATGTACCTCGGTAAAACGGCCATAACTCTTAGCTCCGATGTCCAAATTAGGTGATCTTGGATTCTATGGAAAGCTAATTCAGAGGGCTACATAACCCAACTGAATACTTGGTCCAAAACACAATGGATCAAAGCAGTATTCCACTCCAAGAGACAACCTAATTTCCGGAGAAAACCGAAAAACCTTTCTTGCTTCCCAAAGTTGATCAACATCAACTCCAACTCTTTCTCCTTTGCAAATGTGCCAACACCACCACGTGAACAACACCATGTGCATGTGTATTAGCATTTCACAATCATTTTCAAAGGATTTTCACTTGATCTCACCACGCCACTTGATCCTAGCAACATCGCAATGTTAGATCGCTCAAGTGGCACTAGATGACCGATATGCAAACAAGTTTGCCCCTCTTGATAGTACGGCCATCTATCCTAAATCCGGTCATGCACTTCTCTACACAACCTTTGACCGGTGAAATGAAATGCCCTACAAGTCATACCTTTGCCTTGCGCATTTCATTTCATTTTCCCAAATATTGATGCCACACAAGCACCAGATTCCATCAAGCCTTTTGATCATCTTCATGAGTCAACACTTGGCTTGATCTTCCTTGAATGATATGATCCACTCCATATCATCACATGACCTCTTTGGTCCATCGATCTTGACCTTGCTCGCTCTTCACCGTTGCCTCGGTCCATCGGCACCAAATCTTTCCCAAGCTTCACCGCCTCGCGGTCCCTCGCTTCAAAGCCTTGACTTGCCCTTCTCCATTGCAACCGGTCCATCAAGCCAAGCCTTGTCTTGATCTTCTCCATTTTGGTCACATAACTCCATGTTATGTCTCATATGCAATGAGCTCCTCGATCACACTATATGAGCATAGCATCAACCCTTAGCCATTTCTCCTCCATGGCACATGTTGCTCATACTAGTGTCTTTGTGTGGACTAATCTCCTGTGTATCTCAACATAAACACTTATTAGTCCACCTAAGTTGTCACTCAATTACCAAAACCAACCAAGGGCCTTTCAATCTCCCCCTTTTTGGTAATTGATGACAACTCTACAAAGATATGGAAATTAAGCATATTCCAAGCTAGCACTTTACACACGTGTAAATAGCTAACTTGGTTTGGATTTTATATTTCTTATCCATCATTAAGACCACTTGTGAAAGATTGGATAAGCACCATAAAGATCCGACTTGGTAGTGATAACTCCCCCTACATGTGTGCTCAAGAGATTTAATTTTTAGACTCACACACGTGCATAAATATGAAATTTGTGGGATTGTTATCACTACTAAGTGATGCTAAGGTATATAGGATAAACCTTTGATGCGTGATACCAATTTGAGTTGCATCCTTGAAGTTCATTCCTTAGCATCAATGAGTAACTAGACATTAATCAAAAACTCAAGATACCTCATGAGATCAACAATATTAGAAAGGCTCTTGATTCATTTGTAAAAAAAATGTCTAGCTACAATCTATGCATGCTAGTTATCAAATCATCAATCAAGTTCTATGACTAGCATACATCACACACACGCAATGCATATATATATTTTAAAACTTATGCAAATGCAAGCAAGCACACGAATACGCACATATCAAAATCAAACAACTAAGTTCATGAGCTTGCTCCCCCTACTTGTGTGCTCCTCTTGTCCAAGAATATTGATCCTCCTCAATATTGCTCCTCTTGATCCATGTCCATGATCGCACTCTCATCTCATCTCCCCCTTTGTCATCCTCATCCAAGGATAATTCATATCTTTGTTCATTTCTCTCCCCCTTTGTCATCAATGACCATAAAAAAGGGCCGAAACTACATGAAATTTGCCATGTGAAGATCAATGGCTACCACTTGAAGTTGTACCTCTTGTACTTGTAGGGTTACCACTTGAATACCCCTTGTAGGCAATCATATGAAGCGCTTGTGGTTTGATACAAAGAGTTGGACTTGGGTAGATGGCTGAGTCTTGAATCTTTATTTTTGATGGACACTTTAAATTTGATTAAAATTGACACCACTTGTAACAACAACATGTGAAAGCATGAAGACCACATTGAAATGCCACATGTAGGATACTAGTAGAATTCTTGACCTCGATACCTTGTAGTGGGGCTCCTCCCCCTATGTCAAAGTGTTTGTCAATCTACTTGAATGTTGAGCTTTTCTTGATGAGGGTTGTTTTCTTGATTTGAATTGATCGCTTAAAGTAGAGGATCACTTGTGGAACCACCATTGTTGCACTAGATCTACTTGAATGAATACCATTTGTATGACCATATATATCACTTGTAGAGATATAGTGATATACCTTTTGTTGAATCTAGTATCACTTGTAAAATCATGATGGACCACTTTGTTGAATTTGACATTGATAATCAATTCTTGAACTAGATTGTTTCCATGAGCTTCTTTCTCTTTGACTTGATCTAGACTACTTGCCCAAATAATTCAACTCGGTTTGAACCAATGACAAGCTTCTTCACACCTCATTCTAAGGGTTATCTTGACAATGTTGAGTTAAACACTTGAAAGCTCATTTTCTAGATCAACTACTTGGGTTTACTAGCTCATAAATATGTCATATGTTACCACTAGATCATATCAAGCATAGAAGCAATAGTGGCATCATAAAACATTTAAAATTATTTTATTTTTCATGAATGATCACTATATATGACTATATGCACTAATCATGTCCTTAGCATTATATGAATGCATATGTCAATCAATTTCACCTTGCTATGTTGGAGTAGAGGATAGTCATTAGATTCCAATTTAGCTCTCCAAATAGCATCATGAAGTCCAATTATTATAGCTTGGTGAAGACAATGAATACCAATATGAAAACCATTCTTCACCCATATGAAATGAATACCACTTATCATGAAATGCACTATCTTGTTGTGGTTGGCTTGCTTCATCTCTTTGATCCTTGCTTGCATGAGAGAATACCATTTGAATATCACTTGAATTATCATGAATCTCTCTATATTTGGTGTTGCTTGCTTTTCTTGATCTTCCAATTTATGTACCAAAAATATGATAAGTACACACTACAATCAAATGGCCTTGTACCTAATACTTGTCATGCTTCTTGTCATGCTTCTAGCTCCTCTCAAAACCAAACCTAGGTTTCTCAACCACTTGTAACGATGATTCCAACTTGAGGACCTTTCAATTTAAATGACTCAAGATCAATCCAACATTTGTCACTTTTCTGGCAGATTTTGTACTTCTCAAAGAATACATCAAATCTCTCAAAGTACAAGTTGAATTGCCACGAAAATTTGTGGAGATGTGTGGCACTTTGTCATCTAGTAGCCATAAAAATTTGAGCTTCAATGCATTTCTAGATTGCTACCAGGTTTCACATCTTCACTCATGGGTGCATGCTGAAAACTGCTGCACATGCATTGACAAGATCCGCTCCATAACCAAAGTATTTCTCATCATATTCTCATGAAATTTGTACAGCAACTAGTACCATAAGTGTAGGGCATTCATGCCAAATTTCAAGCCAATCCAAATAGATTTGGTCATCCAACTATGGCTATCTTCTTAGCTTACTTAGATTTTCAATGAAGGACAGATTTTGAGCAATTGAGCTATACTTCATCAAATTGAATCAAACTTGATGTCAACTTGTTTGAATACTCTCACAAGACATATATCCAATTATATCACATACTAAATGTCATCTCATGATCATATCCATTCAAATTAACTCAATTTTGATTACAAGCATTTAATCCATTCAAACATCTTATAGCAAGCAATAAGAGCATATATATCCAATTCAAGCATCTCATATGCACCCAAATGAATGTGATCAACTAGCGATATACCTTTGTAGCTCATGATAAGTTTAGCTGCTTGGCTCCACCTGAAAACCGCATGAGCGGACTGTCCGCGTTCCTTGGCGGACCGTCCGCGCTTGCTTAGTGGACACACCATCAGTGTAACCGAAGCTTGCCGGTGCATCTGGCGGACCGTCCGCGGACAATGGCGGACTGTCCGCGCTACCAAAATTCAGATAGCCCAGAATTTTGCCAACTTTCATAATTTCAACTTTGAATTGGTATCATTGCTCATATAAAAATCTAAAAATCTTAAATCTTGCATGAAAACCTTCCAAAGACTCGTATGAACAAGTTACAACAAGAATTCAAAAATAAAATGAGTAAAATTATAAAAACTCATAAATGGCTCAAAATTGCTTCAAAAATTCAGAAAAATGAAACAAAGAGTATACATAAGAACCAAATGTCATATGTACTAGTTTTCAAATCATTTTTGAGAAGTCAATGTCATTTAACTCATTTTCCAATATGCAAAATGATTTTTCATCCAAAACAAGATTCAACTCAAATAAATTTGCAAGCCATCAAATATTTCCAATAAATCATCACAACTAGAATAAGACATTTGTATGTTGTAGTACTTGGACTTCATTATTTTGACTTGACATTGGGATGAGAATAGCACTAGGCTTCAATTACTTGACCCAATCATATAATGAACAAGATAAAACCAATTGAATCAAGCCTTCAATGTCATTGGTACCTACACACATTTATCCACATTTTGATGGTACCCAAACTAGGTTGGGTCCTCTGAAGTTAGGAGCAACATACTTTGGCAAAGCCTTAGTATGAATAGCGGGATGTTTTGTAATAGCAACAAATGAGGTACCATTACCATCCTTTCTAAGCATAATATGTGCATCAATTAAAATAGGCTTAGAATTATTACCTAAGGGACATGAATAAGCCATGTGTCCCTTTTCCCGGCATAAGTAGCATCTTCTCTTTTGTTGAGCCTTTCCTTCCTTACTCATTTGATGCTTCTCATTGCCTTGCTTCTCGTTATTTGCTTGAGCCTTCTTCTCAAGCTTGTTTGGGCAACCCGAAGCTAGGTGACCCAATATTGCACAACTATGGCACTTGATGTGAGCATGTGGATTCTTATCTTGAATCTTGTTCTTGCTCAACATCTTGGCATCTTGAATATGAGTTGGATGTCTTGCTCTTGCCTTGCCACCCCTTCTTGTTCTCTTTTTCATCATCTTCAAGTCATCAACTTGATCATCATGGTTGATCTTGACTTGAGGTTGGGGTGCCTTCTCTTGCTCAACTTGTGGCTTTGGTTGAGCTTCTTGTTGCTTCACCAATTGCTTGGTTGGACACATTGAGGTGAGGTGACCCCAAGTGCGGCAATTGAAGCATTTGACATGTTTAATCTTTTCTTCTTCCTTCTTCAACTTGAGATTTTCTTTGTTGGGGCAACCATTTGCAAAGTGTCCCATCTCATGGCATTGAAAGCACATGAAATGAGATAGCTTCATTTCTTCTTGCTTCTTCATTTTTCTATCATATTTATTCTTGCCCCATCTCTTGCCTTTGGCTTGGCACTTGTTTGGAACCAATGCCTCTCATGTCACCAAAGTTTCTTTGATTTTTGATTATGCTTTCAAGGGTGACTTTTGATTTTTTCCATCTCTCTATCTTGGTGCTCAAATACTTCACTTGACTTTGGAGCTCTTTGTTTTCTTCTACAAGGTTAGTCTCATATTGCATAGTAGAAGAAGAACAAGCATCTATATGTGAAGTACATGGCATAGACAATAAATCATCACATGAGGTGGATACATGTTTCTTGCCTACATCACAAGGGTTAGCAATATTTTGCAATTGATCCTTTGACCCATGTGATGAGCTCTCACTAGTTTTAATTTCTTTATTAGAAAAATTGCTAGTGAGTAAAGCATGGTCTAGTACCAAGTTCTCATGAGCAACACTAACCTCCTCATGAGTCAATTTCAGCTCCTCATGTGAACAACTCATGACATAAAGTAGATGTTTTTGTTGTTCACATGTGTCTTTAAGAAATGAGTTTTGTTTTTCCAATTTGATTGTTTTGGCTAACACTTTCTCAAATAAATTGTTCATGCTAGCATATCTACTCAAGAGCTCATTATATGAATTAGGATCAATCACATTGCAATTTGATACCTTTGTGTCACCTTGTGACCTGAAGCAATGTGATGATGGAGATGAGCTTGAAGTAGAAATATCATCCATGTATGAACCAACTTGATCATCAAGTGTGCTTGGAGTAGGATCATCATTTGCAGCACTTGAATCATCACCATCAATCATATCAAGTGAGCTAGTTGTACATTGATCATCATCATCATCATCATCATCATCATCATCATCACTTGACCATGAGGTGGAGCAATCTTCCACAACTACCATATCGTGGATGTGCTCACCATCCTCATGTATTTCCTGTATGGCCTTAAAATCATCATGATCATCGGAGGCCGCCCCATATTTCTCATTTAGATACCTCCAAATCTCATGGGCGGTTTCCTTGTCCATGACCTCACAAAGAATGCAATCATGCAAAGATCTAAATAATATGTTAGTAGCTTGGATGTCTAGATCTAGGCATTTCTCTTGTGTTTGAGTTAGATTTCTTTCATCCAACACATGAGAAAAACCTACATCTACCATCCACCACATTTGAGGGCAAATAAACTTAAAATTGCATGTCATCCAATTTTTCCACCGTGCAAAGTGTGTGCCATCAAAAATGTATGGACACTCAACATCTAGCCCATAATACGCCATCCTCTCGGGTCGGTAAGGACCACAAATGAGAGACCTCAGCTCTGATACCACTTGTAGGATTGAGATGGCGGACTAGAGGGGGGGTGAATAGTCCTTTCTAAAACTAATTGCGCCGGCTAACCGAAACTTATGCGGAATTGAAACTATTCGCTTAGCCAAGACTTCACCCCTCTAACTATGACTCTAAGGCACTTCCAAAAAGATCCTACACAAAGCAAATGGAGTGCCAAGCTAGTAAGAGCTCTCCTAACAATTCTAATGCCAAGCCACACAAGTCTAAGCACTAGTACTTCACAAACAAGGGGAGCTCCTACACAATTCTAATGGGCAATAGCACAAAGCCAAACCTAAGCTCACTAGATGCTCAAGGACAAGGATACACAATACAAACTCAAGAGCTCAACTTGTTTAGCTACACAATCTAAGCAAGAGCAACTAATTAAACTACACAAGCTAACTAATTACACTATGATCTCTACTTCTAGCTACACAAGCAAGAAAATGATTAGCAAGCTACACAAACTAACTAAACACTACACAAGCACAAGATATATATGAATGTAAATACAAGGCTTGTGATTTGGAGAATGCAAACCACCGAGAAGAGTAGACAAGATTGACACGGTGATTTTTATCCCGAGGTTCACTTGGTTGCCACAAAGCTAATCCCCGTTGAGACAAGCTCCAAGGTTGCCGCCGATCCTCTTGCTAGTGGTGACTCTCAAGTCACACTCTCCCACGTGGAGTGCTCACACCGAGCTCTAGCACATGATCCAGACGAACCACTTGTTGCTCTTCACGTCTCGCTCAACTAGAGTTGCTCTTCGCGGCTCCCGCGGGGTGAGCATAATACCCCTCACAATCTCTTCTCCGGAGCACCACACAATCTTCTTGCGTGCTTCAACGGAGCCTCTTCCCACCAAGCCGTCTAGGAGGTGGCAACCTCCAAGAGTAACAAGCACACCGGCTTGCAACACAATCACCTAGTGCCACTCGATGCAATCTCTCAAAGCAATCGTACTAGAATCGCTCTCTCACTCAATCGGATGATCACTATCAAGTTAGAGTGAGTAGAGGGCTCTCAAGCACTCTCACACATGGACACCAAGTCCCCAAGGTGCTCAGCCCCCTCAAATGGCCGGCCACACCCTCTATTTATAGAGGGAGGCCCCAAACTAGCCGTAACACTCAAATCCCGTGAAAACAGAGATTTCGCGGACTGTCCGCCTCACAGAAACCGGACCGTCCGCCATTCAAAACCAACGGCTAGAACTGCAATTATTATGTGTCAGAGTCGACCATTAGAGCCCCGGGTGGACTGTCCGCGCCCCTGGGACGGACTGTCCGCGGTTCAAAACTTCGAACCAACCGATTTGCAAACGTCTCTGACTAAATCTGGAAGTGACCGGCGGACTGTCCGCTCCCCATGGGCGGACTGTCCGCAGATCAAAAAGTGAGCACACACAGAAACCGTAGTGTTTCTGTCCCAGAATTTTCAGTAGGAGGCGGACCGTCCGCCCCCAAGGACCGGACGGTCCGCAGTTCATTTTGGACACCCAAGATAGAACTACTAAGATTCTGCGCCCGTTTCAGCTTTTAAGGGCGGACCGTCCGCCCCTATGGACCGAACGGTCCGCAGTTTATTTTGGACCACCAACAGAGCCAAAAACGGCTCTGTTAGAGCACATCCGGGATAACGGCTGACCGTCCGCCCCCCATGGGCGGACCGTCCGCAGGTCTATTTCCAGCAGAAATGTACCTCGGTAAAATGGCCATAACTCTTAGCTCCGATGTCCAAATTAGGTGATCTTGGATTCTATGGAAAGCTAATTCAGAGGGCTACACAACCCAACTGAATACTTGGTCCAAAACACAATGGATCAAAGCAGTATTCCACTCCAAGAGACAACCTAATTTCCGGAGAAAACCGAAAAACCTTTCTTGCTTCCCAAAGTTGATCAACATCAACTCCAACTCTTTCTCCTTTGCAAATGTGCCAACACCACCACGTGAACAACACCATGTGCATGTGTGTTAGCATTTCACAATCATTTTCAAAGGATTTTCACTTGATCTCATACGCCACTCGATCCTAGCAACATCGCAATGTTAGATCGCTCAAGTGGCACTAGATGACCGATATGCAAACAAGTTTGCCCCTCTTGATAGTACGGCCATCTATCCTAAATCCGGTCATGCACTTCTCTACACAACCTTTGACCGGTGAAATGAAATTCCCTACAAGTCATACCTTTGCCTTGCGCATTTCATTTCATTTTCCCAAATATTGATGCCACACAAGCACCAGATTCCATCAAGCCTTTTGATCATCTTCATGAGTCAACACTTGGCTTGATCTTCCTTGAATGATATGATCCACTCCATATCATCACATGACCTCTTTGGTCCATCGATCTTGACCTTGCTCGCTCTTCACCGTTGCCTCGGTCCATCAGCGCCAAATCTTGCCCAAGCTTCACCGCCTCGCGGTCCCTCGCTTCAAAGCCTTGACTTGCCCTTCTCCATTGCAACCGGTCCATCAAACCAAGCCTTGTCTTGATCTTCTCCATTTTGGTCACATAACTCCATGTTATGTCTCATATGCAATGAGCTCCTCGATCACACTATATGAGCATAGCATCAACCCTTAGCCATTTCTCCTCCATGGCACATGTTGCTCATACTAGTGTCTTTGTGTGGACTAATCTCCTGTGTATCTCAACATAAACACTTATTAGTCCACCTAAGTTGTCACTCAATTACCAAAACCAACCAAGGGCCTTTCACACTTGCCGGGCCAATCAGGTACTAGGCTTACCGCGTACCATATTTACGGTACGTGGCTAGTACTTTCAAACACTTGACCACCACTACCACACACTGTGACCTTATCAAACATAAATCAACATAGACGGGGTATTCTTTCAAGTCATGATATCGTACATAACCCCGTCTGTTATCCTTATAGTGATTGCAGAATGGTAACAATCAACTCCTATATCGCGCGAGTGACAGGAAATCACTCGACTTCTGCCGGTCCTATTAGCAGAGCATCTATTCGGTAAAGACTCGGAAAAACATTACATAGGTTCCTAAGTTTCATGCATCTAGGGTTTCATTACAACTCCTAAAACTTAATGCACAATATAGATATATAACATAATAAGTGTATAATTTGAAAAACTGGGTTATGCACCTGGGCTTGCCTTCTTGGGTGAGGCTAGGGTCAGGAATGTCAATATCTTCTGAACTTTGGTTCGGGGCTTCAGTAAGATCTTCGGCGACGTTCACTTGGTCTTCAGATATACCCTGCTCAGGTTCCGGGACCAATTCGTAGGTTCCATCTTCAAGCGTCGTCGATTCTACATGATATGCAATGATTTGAATTAAGTGATTATTTTGTCAATAACTTTCCTTCATGATAAGGTTGCAATCCAACAACTCATATTCAATACATCACAAAACAATGGATTTGAATTCCAAGAATTCAAATTTTACTTATTATAAATTAAACCAATTAACTATACTAGCATCATAATTAATTTCTATAGCTTCAAGCATAGGAGTACTAAGGTTAGGAATTTAACTACACACATCTGAAGTTAATACAAGACTTCTGTTAATTTTTCATATTTTTAAACCTAACAGAATAGTAGTATAAAAATAAACAAATTCAAACTTAAGATAATAAGTTTTATTTTTTTAGTTTGAAATCTACAGAGGCTCTAGCTTTGAATTTTTATAAGTGTGTTCACCTCTATCAGATGAGATTGCCATAATTTTTTCATAAATTTTTGAAAGTAGAAACTAAGTTATTTGAATTAAATTCAAATTTCAATTTTAAATCAAAACCTTAAGTTAAACAGTGCTATAAAATTATTCAAAATTTATTATGAGTTACTCAACATCAGAACAACACATGGTAAAAAATCCGAAGCATGAAAATATCAGTAACATGCTTGAATAAATTTACTTCATTTCATGCTTACTTTGCAAAATTTAAATGAGTTCAAGTTAGATTGCAGTACTGATGGTGAGATTTGCACACAAGTTCACTCATATCACATACAAGTTGCATACCAAAAATTACTTGAAATAAAGCTAACATGTAAAAGAGACTTAAAAGATTCACTTTTGATAGAGTTTAAAATAGAACTTAAAATATTAAGTTTCAAACTAAACTTTAGTAACAAAAGTTGTAGGACTAGACTCCTAGAGTATAACAGAACTGGTTTGACAATTTTTGAATTTTTCTACAAATTTCTATCGATTTTCAAATCTGGCTGATTTGAATTTAGGGGGGTACTTATATTTTTGCAGAGAAGACCCTAGAAAGAAAAGAAGGTCTGCAATTGGGTCCCTGGTTAGATTGAACAGGGACAGCACGACGGCGATCAAATTCCAGTGAGGAGGCTCACCGGCGGCAAGGGGGAAGTGGGGAAAAAGGTTCAGGAGCTCACGACGGTCTTGGGGGTGGCAGGAATCCAAGAAGGAAGGTGCAGAGACGATGGTTCGACGGAGGACCGAGCCGGCATGGTGGGGTCTCGAGGCGGCGGCGGCGTTGCGGCGGCCGGAGTGCAGAAAGGCAATGGGAAAGGGGCCAGGAAGCTTCTACGCGTAGATGTGGTGCTGGTGGTGAGCTCGGTGAGGGCCAAGAGGGGACGGAGCGCCGGGACGACAGTGTGGCCGAGCAGCGGCGGTGTACAGGGCTGCCGCGCGGCCTTCTGGTTGTTTGAGCGCGAGGGGATGGAGAAGAACTGGTCAGGGAGCTTTAGTGGGATGTAGTGGTGCCGATGGAGCACGGGATTGCGGGTGTGGGGCGGCGGAGGTGGCTGACGGTGGTGAGAAGGGACTGCGGCGGAGGTTTGGCGACGGTGCCGGGCGGAGAAGAAGAAGAGGGCGAAAATGCGAGCGCGTGAGAGGGTAAAAGAAGTCGAGGAGGGCTCCTGGATGTGCTGCGGAACCAAGAAGAGGCACGGGTGAGCTGGAGCAGCTGCTGGCGGCCGGCGGCACGCGTGGGGGCTGTGGGCGACGGCGGCGCGACTTGGCGGGATGGGGAAAAGCTAGCAGGGGTCGGGCGAGCGGCGGGCAGGCGAGTTGGAGGGCCAGGTGGTGTGGGTAGAGTGGCGAGGGGCAGCTGGCAGCCCGGGAGATCGTTGGCGAGGGGCGGCGGGCGGTGCAGCAGAGCAACAGAGAGGGAGGGGAGAGAGGAAGATGATGGGACTTGTTCGCAATTTTTCAAAAGTTCAAGGGGTTCACTGTGAAGTAAGATTTTCTTTCAAACCATAGCCCAAATGAAAATATGCCCAAAAGCAAAATGTAGAGTTTAAAAAGAATTACAACTTTGCTTTAAGGGTCAGCTTCAAAAGAGTTAGGGTTTTGAAACTATTTGAAAATTCGACAAACTATCAAATTTCACATAAAACCTATTTAAAATTCACATTCCAATTGAAACCTTAGAGTAAATCTACTTCTTACAATGGTTTAAAAGTAAATACTTGCCTTTGTAAAACTAACCTTCATACAATTTGAAATTTCCCTACCTTCAAACACATTTAGCAAAAGAACCCTAATTTTTTCGATAATTACAAAAACAACCTTTAACTTGCATTTAGGTTTTAAACACATTCACAAAAACAAACACAACTTTACACTAAACCTAGTGTGTCTTGCTCCCAAATACCTGAAATGTCACAGCCTTCCCCCCTAAAAAGAATCTCGTCCCGAGATTCCAGAATCGGATGGAATCGAATGATTAAAAACGAGGATTGGCTCTAAGAAAGTCTAGAAAGTTGTGTTGAATATATGCCTCGGTTTCCCAAGTTGCTTCTTCTTTGGTGTGATGGTTCCACTAAATTTTAAACATCCTGACGGTCTCTCTTCTTGCGCTTCTTTCCTTGGTATCCAATATTCTGATCGGATGCTCAGTATAAGACAGATCTGATTCGATTTCAATGGCTTGTGAATCGATGATCTCGGTAGGGGTTTTGATACACTTCCTAAGTTGGGATACATGGAAGACATTATGAACGGTTGCTAGTTGAGGAAGAAGTTGAAGACGATTAGCTACGGGTCCATAGACTTCGAGAATTTCAAAAGGTCCAACATATCGAGGAGCGAGTTTTCCTTTTATGCCGAACCGTTGAATACCTCTGGTAGGAGATACTCGGAGATATACGAAATCACCAACTTCAAACTGTAATGGTTTCTTTCATTTGTCCACATAGCTCTTTTTTCGAAATTGGGCTGCCTTTAGATTACTTTGAATGATCTTCACTTTTTCTTCTGCTTCAGTAACAAGATAGGGTCCAAAGATTTTACGTTCGCCGGTTTGAGACCAAATCAAAGGAGTTTGGCATCGGCGACCATATAATGCTTCAAATGGAGCCATCTTGAGATTCGACTGATAATTGTTATTGTAGGAAAATTCCACCAAGGATAAGCATTTGTCCCAATTCTTGTCGTACTGGATTACACAGGCTCTAAGCATATCTTCTAGGATTTGATTTACTCTTTCTGTTTGTCCATCAGTCTGCGGATGATATGCGAAACTTCGAATTAACTTGGTCTCAAGAGAATGTTGAAGTTACTCCCAGAAATGAGCAATGAATTGTGCTCCATGATCAGAAATGATCGTCTTACGTACTCCATGAAGACGAACGATTTGGTCAAGATAGATGTCGGCATACTTTTTAGCATTGTAAGTAGTATGGACAGGAAAGAAATGGGAGGTTTTGGTTAATCGATCAACTATTACCCATATAGATGTGACATTCAGGTTTTAGGGTTATAATACGCAAAATTTTAGAGTAAAATGTGCATGCTTTGTTTTTTTTGTGTATATATGTTTAAATGTTAAATGCAAAAAGGGGAAAAGGGCATTTATGTAAATCCTGAAAAATATAGGTCCTTTAGAGTTAATTGGGTAAAGTTGGGAGGTAGCATCAAAACCTAGGAAAAATGTGACACTAGGTGTTAAATTTGTATCACCATAGGAAAGATATTGCAAAATATAGGTTAAATTATAGGAAAAATGGGTCCTTATGTAAAAAGAGGGACCTAAATGTGATTAAAATTAAGATATAGGTTCTTTTATGCAAAGTAATTGAAGTACAAAAGTAACTTCTAAAGTTTACTTAGGGCCAAAATGTAAGAATGTAAGTCATCATGACCTTCCATGAAAACTTGCAAACATGTTCAAAACTACAAGAAATATACTTTAGTAAGGACAAAAGTAATTCAAATCCAACCTTTGTTCAAAATTTAACATGTAAAGATATAAGCTTTGGATTTTTGAACTTGAGCCCTAAAGCAATGTTGTAGAGTTTGAAAAACTCTCCAACTTTCATTTTGGGCATTTCCTCATTAGGGTTTTAGATTAATGAGAAATTTTACTTTACCGAGAGGTTCCTATATTTTCTAAATTTACGCACAAGTCCTTGGGAAAATCCTATTTCTCCTTCCTCTCTGTTTTTCCTCTCTCCGGCGTCTCTCTCGTTCCACCGGTGGCGCCTTTACCTGGGGGCTTCCTCCCTACCTCCCTCCCACTGCGCGGCTTCAGGCCGGCGTGGATCTGCGGCGTGCAGGGTGGGCGAGCCCGGGCCGCGACCGGCGACAGCGTGCAGGGCGGGGTGCGCAGGCGCGCGTGTGCGGGAGGAGCTGCGGCGCAGCGGCTCGGCGCGGACCCGCACGGGGGCAGCGAGGCCGCGCGTGGAGGACCTGGAGGTGGCCCGGCGCGGGCCGCGGAGGTGGCCTGGCGCGGGCGGCCGCGGAGGGCGCGGCCCCGGTGCGGGCGGACCTCGGCCCGGATAGCGTCGCAGCAGGCGGAGAGGGCGGCGGAGCTGCAGGACCCGGAGGTCCGGGCGGAATTGGACCAGCGCGTCCGCGAGTGCGAGCGGGAGCGTTCGGCTGGTGGGCGGCTCGGCTCGTTTCCGCAGGCCACGCGCGAGCAAGCTGGGGACCCAGGGGTGCGGGAGCAGAGCGGGAGCGGCGCGCAGGGGCTGCGGCCAGGCGCGGCGGCCCTGCGGGTGGCTGCGCAGGCTTGCTGGCTGTGCTTTTGCAGCACATGCGTGTGAGTAGAGAAGGCTCAACCCGTGAGCAGGAGGACCCTGCGGTTCGCGTAGGAGTCGGCATAGTGAACCAACCCGGCTCCATCGTCTCCTCTCATGGGTCCATGACGTCCAGCAGCTCCTACCCCTCGCCGATCGTTCAAGCAAGACCACAACACCTCGAGGAAGCTCGTGGACCCCCCTCATCCAGCCTCTTCGACCCCCTGTATGCCGGAACATCGCCGCCGTGGCAAAGTCGACCGCCGCCGCCACGGGTCACCGTGGGGAGTATTCCTCCGGCCATCCTCCACCCATTACAACCCCCTGGCAAGCTTCTTCGACACCCACAGAACCTTGCCATCATCGAGCTCCTCTCGCCTCCGATCTTGTTCGCCGTGGGAATCCACCCTCCGCCCGTTTCACTCCCCAACCAAGGCCACCCCAAGGTTCGCCCTGACCCACTGAATCTTCCTAGCGCCGGCGACCCCCTTCGCCGGAACGTCGTCGTCTTCTTCCTATCCTCTGTTTTCCCCAACCAGGGACTTAATTGTTTCGATTTAGAAAGTTCTGGGGTGTTCTCTATGAGCCTTCTTTATTTCGAATCAGTGAACTTCTAAATTCCATAGAAATTCGTAAGAAATTCATAAAAATAAAAAACCAATTTTGTTTGAATCCTTAGGTCAAAATCTACAAGTTTTATGTTGTGATCTTGAGCTGAAGTCTTTGAATTGTGGTCTAGGTTAAATATTAGGAAATGAGTGTTTTATTTGTACCTTATGTTATATGTATGTGTTGTAGCTGAAATTTAAATCATAGGAGGTGTGTCTCAAGTAGATATTTGTGTAAAGATTGTAGATCTAGTGCTGATGCCTAGCTAAGGATTTTAAATACCTTTGTGATACGTTGCTTGAATCTCTAATATTTATTCTAATATGATCCTGTTAGAATCTATGGTTAAATCTTTTACAGTAATTTTTGCTAGTGGAATATAATCCAAGATAAAAATCTTCAGAGTCAGTAGTACTTACTAACTTAAATTATGAATTTATGACTTAATTCTAAGGTTAATTAATTTATGCTAGATTCTATTCATGTAAAAGGATGAAAATATTTTTGGGAAACTAATTTAAGATGGTATAGCATAATAACTTTTAATGCCCAACTTTGGCTATAGATTAGCGGTTATTAGTTATAAACCCTACTTAGGAAGATACAATAAAAATAACACTGGTTATTTTACATAGTTAAATAGGTTATTTAGTATAGCTAGTTAAGTTAGTATAAACTCGATAAATGACTGCCCAGTAGAAGAGTGAATAATATGTTTGGTACATAGCATGTTTGTCATTTTGCATTGTTGATAAGTTTAATAGTCTTAGCTCATATGTTGGTGATAGATGTGTATAATATTTAGTTAATCCTTTCACACGAGTGCTCATGTCCCTGCCATCAAGACATTATCCTTGTCTTGATTGCAGTCTCCTTATGGTCCTTTTCATATAAGGATCCTTATTAGTTCGTGTGTATCTGCTGCTTAGCTAATACATCTCTGTAGTTATGCTTCAGCATCGGCTATTAGCTCAGCCGCTAAGCATCCGTTTCAATTCAATCTATGATGTTTCATTGTAACAGTTGTCGGCCGATGCAATTCATTTGATATGCTTCTACCATCGGCTGGTTAGCCGATGTGGTTGTTATCTTTCTAATATCGGCTATACATAGTCGATGTATCCGAGATGCATACACGATCTTAGGGTTCTTGCTATCGGCCGATCCAAGCCGATTCTAGTTGTTTCCATATTGGTCAAATATGGCCGATCAATCCTTAATTTTTCCATCCTTATCCGCACACTTCTATCAGCCGATTTATCGGCTAAGAGATCGGCTATATATCTATCGGTTACATACCCTCAACCACACTCCAATCAGCTACACATCTGTAAAACATATCCTCATCGGCACAAGCCCATCAGCCACATCCTCTTCAAGCTAATTCTGCACTTGTGGTCTCACCACCTAGTTCTTGTAGCAGGTCTGGTTTAGATGAACCCATCGGCTGTACGTCAATTGATTATTGTACTGACGTAATCAAGTCGATACAACCACACCTAGTTACCTAGAATAACACTTAAGCACATCGTAATTAGGTACAGTTATTACAGAGTAGGACAATCAGCTACACGGCTGATATGACCCAGTAAATATAGAAGAACATTAAGAATGAAAACCAGCTACACAGCCGACCCGCCAATCGGCTGAATACGCTGAGACACAGACCGTACGGATACATAGTTTGACTAGTCTACCAATACACCATCGGCTAGTTACTCGCACTGGTCGACTACCGTGCCGATATTCCCAGATCGACTAGTTTACTAAAAACACAAATCGGCTAAGCCGATGCGCGCAGTGATCAGCTAGACATCCGATTTAGATAACATATCGACTGCACCTGCTGAAACGCACCACCCCAAATCGGCAAGTTAGCACAGTAAGAGTCTCTGTTAGGCACGGCCGATACAGCTTTGGCCAATCGGCTAGCACCATTAGACCTTCAATCGGCTAGACCTGATGCACATGAACCGGTTAAGGCCAAGACCAATGCACGAACCAATTAGATAGACCAGAAACATGCTGATAATCCAATCGGCAAGATCCTTCCTTGTTCTATCCTTGGAGCACTGTACTTTCAATGTTCCTCTCTATATCAGCCGATTTAACCTCAGGTGAACCCAAATCGGCTAATCTTTTCTGCTCATATGCAGAGACCGCTCCTGCCGATTTCTCTTCCAAACCGAAATCAGCAGATTTCCTAAAACTGTGTAGATAGCTCCCTCCTTTGCCAATTCTATTAGCTGAACCCCTGTTGTTTCCAATCGGCTCTATTGTAATCTTCAACAAATAGCCGATTTTAATTAGTTGTCCACCTAAAGCTCTATCTAAGTTTAGTTTCAGATCTTTTTGGTTGTTACATGAGTAATATGTTAAATTAGTGTTGGATTGCAACTTTATTGTGAAGAAAGATAGTTTTATGTGCACACTTTGAATGTAATGTTGCATTGCATGTAGATACGGCTACTTCCGCAAACTGTACCTATGAGATCTCCCAAGAGTCCGCAGAGGATATTTCTGAAGACCAAGTGAACATCACCAAGGGATTATCTGAAGCCCCGAACTAAAGTTCGGAAGATAATAATACTAACATCCCTGACTTCAGCCCCACCAGTAAAGGCAAGCCCCGATGCATACCCCAATATTTCAATTTATTACAATTTCATCATTATATTATATATCTTGCATTACGTCTAGGAGTTGAAATGAAACCCTAGTTGCATAAAATCTTAGGGATCCAATGTATTGTACCCGAGTCCTTATCGCGTAGACGCTCTGCTTAATAGGACCGGTAAAAGTCGGGTGATTTCCTGTCACTTGCGCGACATAGGAGTTGCATGTTTACTATTCAGCAATCACTATAAGGATGATGGATAAGGTCATGTACGGTGTCATGACCTGGAGTTTTGCCCTGTCTATTTTACTAAAAGTTGTTACGGTCGCAGCATGTGGTAGTGGTGGCTAAGCGTTTGAAAGTACTAGCCACATGCCGCGAAATATGGTAAAGCGGTAAACCTAGTAACCAATCGGCCCAGCAAGTGGACATACCTCCCACCACTCGTAATTTGGTTTTTCTCACGCACCAATGTGCGGGAGTGCATTCCGCTCTGCGGATAGGAGTACGGTCATGTAGTCGCGCTACAGACGTATGTCCTGCACAATTGGTGTGCGTACGGTCCTACAGTCGCTTGTGGTGGCCATGTTCCACGACCCGGAATGAAAGGCAAACGGTTGCTTCGGAACAATCTTTTGGTGTTCCAAGCGTGTGGGTTAGGTTTACCCTTGCAAGGTTGAAACTCGATTCAAAATCGTCCGTCTCTCGCGGAAATTGAGTCTGCTTATTCCTTCTGCCACATAGAGTAAGAAGTGTAACTATTGATGGCATAATCTTGATGAATGATAATCTCTACCTTGCTTATTTAGTATAGGTGCTTACCTAGAATGGATAATCAACTAGAATCTGGAAAGCTAAAATTTGAAAGTAGATCATACTCTTTGTTGCTTTTCAGTTAAAAATAAATCCAGAACCTTTGCAATGCCTTCATGAGTCTAAATATGAGCTAAGTATACCCAATCCCGGGTAAGCCTTGCTGAGTATTAGTATACTCAACCTTGCTAGTTATATGTTTTTCCAGGTAATGCCTTTGAAGACCCTACTCTTCCCCTGTCTTGGCCCTGTGCTCTTCCAGATGGTTGGTCCGTGGAATGGGATCCGTCCCCGGCCAACACTGATGATACCGAGTGATATCGTGCCTAGGCTTAGCATGACAACCGTCTTGACGACGTGTTGTAAATCGTTGCATTTGTTTTCCGCTGCCAAGAACCTTAACTTTAACGGTTTGTAATAATTTTACTAAATATAGAACTTAGTACTACTTTTGGAAACTCTTGTAATGTAATTCCCTGTGATGTAAAATATGATGGTGACTGTATCTCTGGACTCATCTTCATGTGAGGTAACCTTATTCGATCCCAGAAGTTAGGTGGTTTCATCGGGACTCTACCCGACAGGCCAAGGGGTTACACCATTTGAAGTACGTTGGAGCCCTTGAAAGAGGACTTGCGTATTTGTGCCGGTGTAATTCAGGTTGGTTCTGCCACAATAGAATCATGCCTTTGGGGAGTGTTGGGTAAACCAACAATAAAATCTATACTGATATCTTCCCACTTCCAATAAGGAATGGGTAAAGGTTGAGGAACGCCAGCAACCTTTAAGTGACTGGCTTTAACTCTTTGGCAAATGTTACACTCCGAGACATACTTTGCAATTTCTCTTTTCATGCGAGTCCACCAGAAGTGTTGTCTCAAGTCTTGGTACATCTTGGTACTACCGGGGTGCATGGAAAACTTGGACAGATGTGCCTCGTCCAAAATCTTTTTGCGAAGCTGATGGTCCTTGGGTACAACAATACGCCTATTGAACCATAGAATCCCCTTATAATCCACTTGGAAACACTTGTACTTTTCTTCTCCTTGGGCTAGCATCTGCTTGATGATTTTGACACTTTCATCATGCTGTTGTGCCATGACGATGCTATCCTTAAGTGTAGCCTCAACTGCGATATGGTTTAAACTTCCTCGAGGAATGATCTCGAGATTGAGTTTTCTCATTTCCCAGCAGAGAGTTTCACTTAAGGTTTCTACTAATAAGCAAGAGCAGTGCGCCTTGCAGCTAAGTGCATCTGCACCCACATTGGCTTTGCCCGGATGATAGTGCACTTATAGATCATAATCCTTTATAAGTTCCAGCCAACGTCTTTGCCTCATATTTAGATCTACTTGCGTAAAAATGTACTTGAGGCTCTTATGGTCAGTATAAATGTTGCACTTAGTACCCATCAGATGATGTCTCCAAATCTTAAGTGCATGAATAACAGCTGCAAGTTCAAGATCATGTGTAGGATAGTTCTGTTCATGAGTCCTGAGTGCTCGCGATGCATAAGCAATTACTCGGTTGTCTTGGATAAGTACACAACTAAGTCCAATGCCTGAAGCATCACAATAAAAGTCAAAAGGTTTAGAATTATCTGGTTGATCCAAAACTGGAGCAGTAGTGAGATGTGCTCTTAGGGTGTGGAATGCTTCTTCACATTTCTCATTCTAGGAGAATTTAACTCCCTTCTTCAGTAATTCTATCATGGGCTTGGCTATTCTAGAGAAGTCAGGGATGAAACGATGATAATAGCCAGCTAGACCAAGAAAACTGCAGATTTGATGGACGGAAGTAGGAGGCTTCCAATCCAGTACTTCCTGAACTTTACTCGGATCGACGTATATGCTGTTACTAGAGATGGTGTGACCTAGAAATTTAACTGTATCCAACCAAAACTCACATTTGGAGAATTTCTCATACAAATGGTGGTCTCTCAATCTCTGAAGAACGACTTGGAGATGTCTAGCATGATCTTTCGAGTTTTTAGAATAGATCAAAATATCATCAAAAAATACCATGACAAATTTATCGAGCTCTGGCATGAAGACTGAGTTCATAAGATACATGAAATATGCTGGTGCGTTGGTAAGACTAAAAGACATAACCAGATATTCATAGAGTCCATATCTGGTGGAAAATGCCATTTTTGGAATGTCACTAGGCTTAATCTTTATCTGATGATATCCAGAGCGGAGGTCAATTTTAGAGAATACCTTGGCTCCGGCTAATTGATCGAACAAGATGTCAATGCGGGGAAGAGGATATTTGTTTTTGATGGTTACCGCATTGAGAGGGCGATAGTCTACACATAGTCTTAGACTATTGTCCTTTTTCTTCACGAATAGGGTGGGGCATCCCCATGGTGAAGGACTTGGACGAATCAAACCTTTATCAAGGAGGTCCTCAAGTTGAATTTTCAATTCTGCCAGCTCATTGGGTGGCATACGATATGGTCTCTTTGAGATGGGGATGTGCCGGGCTGTAGCTCTATAATGAATTCAATGTCCCTATCCGGAGGCATCCCAGGCAAATCATCCGGAAAAATATCTGGGTACTCACATACAATAGGGATGTCCTCTAGCTTGATCCCTTCTATAGCATAGGCACAAGAGTTGATGCACTTCCGTGGTGAAAGATATAGAATGGTAGTGCCTTGGTAGGGTGAGTCTATCTCAACTGCTCGGGAAGAGATATCTAATGATACTCAGTGCCTAGTCATCCAATCCATGCCTAGTAGGATATCCATTCCTTCTAGATCTAACACAAGTAAATATGTCTTTACCAGATTGCCACCTAACTGAATTGGCACATTTCTACAGATTTGATTTGAGGCAATTTTACCGCCAGGAGTCGCTATCATATATGCTCCTTTAGTAGGATAGTAATCCAAGCCTACTTTTGTTCCAAACTTTAAATTGATAAAACTATGAGTTGCACCAGAATAAAAAAGTATAACAGCGGGTTGATGGTGTATAGTGAAAGTACCCGTCATTATTGGTGCACCCTCAGGAAGTTCAGAGAGAGTTGTGAAATTCACCCTCCCTTGGCGGACTTGCACAACTTGCTTCTTGCCCTTGCCCTTGCTTCTCAGGTTGGACGTCTACCTTGGAATGATTTCCTAGGTTGAGGGCAATTCCTGACGAAATGCGATGAGCTGCCGCAATTGAAACAATGATTGTTGTTGTTTCTCTGGTTGAACTGCGGTAAGTTTGGCCTTGGACTAAACTGTTGCTGAGGTTGCGGTACAGGTGGCCAGTTGAATCTAGGCTGCTGAGGCGGTCTGGCGATCCATCTTCCTGGTGATCCATCTTCCTGATGGATTATTTCGGGGCGGGGCTCGTGTAGCTGTGTATTCTGGACTAATCGATACCTCGGGGGTTGAACACTCGAGGGTCCAGTGGGTATCTTTCACTTCTTCTCAGCCCTATGGGTTGAGATACAATCTTCCTAAGTAATTGCCATGTTGACCAGCTCATTGAAGGTGTCTGTCTTAACAAGATTCAGTCGTTCCTTGAGCTTGGTGTTCAGGCCACGACGGAAACGATCACGCTTCTTGGCATCGGTGTTTGCATGATAACCCGCATACTGACACAGGTGATTGAAAGCCTGTGCGTACTGCATTAGGGTGCGGGTTCCCTGGGTAAGAGCTAAGAATTTATTGAGCTTCCGCTCAATAAGTCCTTCAGGAATATGATGCGCCCTAAAGGCGGTCAGAAACTCTTCCCATGTGACTACATGTCCTTCCGGCTACATGGCATAGTAATGATCCCACCAAATGTGGGCAGTGCCACGAAGCTGCTGTGCTGCAAAAAGTGCCTTATTTGCTTCTGAACATGGTGCGGATAGTAGTGCAAACTTGGACTCAATAGTGCGGAGCCATGCATCCGCATCAAGAGGCTCTTCGGTCTTATGAAAAAGTGGGGGCTTCGTGTTGAAGAAGTCTTGATAACCAGCAGATGGAGGTTCATCCCGACCTCGATGCTGGTGATGGTATTGGTTCATCTGTGCCTGCACTAGCTAATTAAGTAGTTCAGTCTGCCGTGCCATCACTTCTGCTAGATTTGGCAGTGCTGGGGGCGGTTGTTGGGAACCGCTAGCCTGGTCCGGCCTGAAACCTTCAGGGGTTCCACGCGTAGCGCCAACCATCTGAAGAATGGAAGATATCCATTAGAATCCACCAATACTTGCTTCCATTTTTAGAAATATACCGCACAAAAATAAAACATATGGAGATAGTGCAACAGATTGATAGCTCAAAAGATAACTGGACAGGAACTTGGGTTATAGATCATAACTGGTGGTCATTATGTTACATCTCGGTAGTCTACTAATTACAACCAAGTCATGCCAACACATGCCACATATAATATAACAAGTGGCCCTTAGGTCAAACTAGACTGCTCACTCCTTATGTCACACTATACTACACTGAGTGCATCTAGAAGGTCAATGATTTGAAAAAGGCTAGAAATCGTCGAGGTTGCCCACAGACAACTAGCTGCTAGAAGAAGAACGATTGGGCTGAGGATTAGATTCGGGATCTCCATGCTCGGAATCAAGATCAGAAACTCCTTCAATCTCTTCCGGGTCTTCTTCTTCATCTTAACTTTCAGGCTCCTCAGGTACATTAGGAGGTGCCGGCTGCTCATGGAGCATGTTGATGTGGGCGATGGTGTCGTCTAGCTCAAGGGTGAGGTCGTGGACTTGCTCCTGGAGGAACTTAATAATGGTGTTGCGCTGGATAATCACTGTATCACTCTCGAGGATCTGATCCTGTCGGTGGGTGATGGTTTCGTCTCGCTGTGCGATAACCTCATCTTTAGCAGTGATTGTGGCCTGGAGCTCTTCAATTTGAGTAACCTGTTGGTCAATATTTCTGTGATGACTTTGAGCTATGCTGGTTAGCTGGTTCATACCACGGTGCTGAAGTATCTGATAGTGGTGTTGTGCATTCATGAATCTGATCATAGTATATAACGTCTCTTCGGCTAGATCTCCCAGTAAATGGCCATAATGTGATACTCGGAAAACCCACTCGGGGTCACGAGAATCCACAGCAGGGAATAGGCCAATAGGATACACGGCAACTTCTTCTGGATGTTGGTCGCAGAAAATATTGATAGCTTCAAGGGCTGCTGCTTCTATAGTGTCAACGAGGCGAAAACCAACCACATTAATCTCGATGGGCTACCATAGAGAACGAAAAGGATGTTGAGGGATAGGCATTGGTATGAGCATGTCCCTCGTGGTCCCAAAAGATCTTTGGAAATTCCACCATCTGAAGTAAGAATTCAAATGGTGAGATTGAAGGTTTTCAACAAATAGTTGAATAGACTAGGACAATAAAGGTGAGTTAGATGCATGGGATGGCTGGAATGCAGCTACCCTGCTGAGAACTCACAAAGTAAATGGAACGAGACAATCGATTCTGGTGACAGTAAAGGCTGGAAATCAGATGGATATTATAGATCTTGAGAATGAACAATACATGCCGAGACGCTCAACTAAGCTATCGCAAGGATCCTACAAATCTGCACTGGGGAATAGACAAAACTCTAAATGTTCTTAAAAAAACAACACATTCAATGCATTCACTTTGTTTGGTCATGGATTATGCATACACGTACTATTCGACCTCACAACCAAAAATAACTGCCAAATATCTTTGGACTTACGTGGTTAATTTCAGTGACACAATACATACGTCTCTCTCTATAATAACTAGTCGATAAATCCTATCCGTCTTAACCTATTAATCGTGGTTAATGTACCTGCAGAAAACCACAGTTGTATATCACGAACCTTTCATGCCAGCACATCATGAATGCATCCCCAAACATTACTGTTCACTATAGAAATAGTATCCGTACAATTCCCGCTGTACGGACGACGTTAACATACGTTATGTCTGCAATGTATTCACGGGGTACCTGTGACAGTCAAGTACCTGTAAACTAGGCACATAATTTGTTAGTGTGAAGTATGTGCTTGTTAGTGTAAAGCTTGTGTGTGTTTATGTGAAGCTTTTGAAAATTTAAAGTGCAAGTAAAAAGGGTATTTTTGTAATTATGGAAAAATTAGGGTTGTTTTTGCGAAACGTAATTGGATAGGAGGTAACTTCAAAATAAGTGAAGGGTGGTTTTGCAAACATGTTTTTCTTACTATATCCTCTATAAAAATATATATATATTTATCCAAAAGTTTTATTTGGAATGTATGTGTTGAATTGTGTAAAATTTTAGGTAAAGTTATGAAAACAAAGGTGTTTATGTAATTTTATAAAAGTACAAGCCCTTTTGTGCAAGTAGTTGAATTACAAAAGTAATTCTCAAAGTTACTCAGGGCTAAAGTGTAAAAGGTGCAAGTCATCATGACATGTCTATCCAATCATTATGACGTGTCTATCCCGTCATTATGACGTGTCATAAATGCTTGCATTTAGGCCCTAAATGTTATGAAATTACACTCAGTAGGACAAAAGTAATTCAATCCAACCTTTGTTCAAAATTTCACGTGTAAAGATATAAGTTTTGAGTTTTTGAACTTGGGCCCTAAAGCAATGTTGTAGAGTTTGAAAAACTCTCCAACTTTCATTTTGGGCATTTCTTCATTAGGGTTTTAAATTAATGAGAAATTATGCTTTACAGAAAGGTCCCTGCAATTTTCTAGATTTGCGCATAAGTCCTTGGGGAATTCCATTCCTCCTTCTTCTATGTTCTTCCTCTCTCACTCTGTTTTATCCTCTCTGGCGTCTCTCTCCCTCTCTCGTTCTTGGCCGGCGCTGGCTACGGCGCCCAGGGGCGCTCCTACCCTGGGCAAGCGGCGGCGCGCAGCTGCGCGGGCAGAGCGAGCGCTGCGCGGGCGCGGCGCGGCTCCAGGCAGGCGCCAGGCGGCGCGGCTCTAGGCGGGTGCGGGCGGCACCGGGCTCGGGCGGAGCGCGCGCGGCTCGGCTGGCGCAGGAGCGGAGCGCGGACAGCAGTTGCTGGAGCGGGCGGTGCTGGCGGCGCTGGCCGCGGTTCGGCGCGGTGCGGCGGCGCGCGGCTCGGGCATGTGCTGGTGCGGCGTGACAAGGCCGGGGCGAGCGCGGGACTAGCAGATGAGGAGGAAGAGGAGTAACAGGGAGTGGACGTGCGTGCAGCAGAGGCACACGCAGGAGAGCAGAGGAGGAGTAAAGGCTTGTTCGGCAGCAGTTTGTCTGCAAACAGCATGGCGTCCAGGGCCTTCTCCCATGGTTCGACCACGTCGAGTGCTCGGCGCGGGGCGGCTGAGGCCACAGATGATGATGCGGCTACGCTTGTGGCGCGGCAAGCTCGGAAGGAGAAGCTATGCAGCAGCACAAGGCGGTCGAGGTGGAAATAGCGCGGCGCGGGTTCGACGCGCAGCGCAAGACCGGCGGCGGTGGTAGGCCGGCCCTGATGGCGTCACAGCAGGTGGAAAGGGCGGTAGAGTTGCAAGACCCGGAGGTCCGAACGGAATTGAACCGGCGCGTTCGCGAGTGCGAGCGGAAGTGTTCTGCCGGTGGCCGGCTCGGCTTGGTTCCGCAGGCGAGTGCGCATACAAGGCAACAGACCACGCGCAAGCGGGTTGGGGGCCAGTGGTATGAAAGCAGAATGGGAGCGGTGGCCCTGCGGGTGGCTGCGCAAGCATGCCTGCAGTGCACGCACCGGAGCAGTTCGGTTGAAGAGGGTTTCTTCGTGTGCGAGCAGGAGCGTTCGGCCGGCCATGCTTTAGCAACACACGTGCGTGAGCGGAGGAAGCTCAGCCTGTGAGCAGGAGAACCCTGGGGTTCGCGAAGAAGTCGGCATAACGAACCCATCCGACTCCATCATCTTCTCCCATAAATCCACGACATCTAGCAGCTCCTACCCCTTGTTGATCGCCCGTGCAAGACCACAACACCTCGAAGAAACTCCTGGACCCCCATCGAGTCTCTTCGATCCCTGTATGCCGGAACATCGTTGTCGTGGCAAAGCCGACTACCGCCACCACAGGTCACCATGAGGAATATCCCTCCGGCCATCCTCCACCCACTACCATCCCCTGGCAAGCTTCTTCGTCACCCACGGAATCTCGTCACCGTCGAGCTCTTCTCATCGCCGATCTTGTTTGCCACAGGAATTCACTTTCCGCCCGTTCTTCTCCACAACCAAGGCTACCCCAAGGTTTGTCCTGATCCACTGAATCTTCCTAGCACCGGCAATCCCCTTTGCCGGAACATCGCCGTTATCTTTCTGTTCTTTGTTTTTCCCGACCAGGGACTTAATTTCTTTGATTTAGAAAGTTCTAGGGTGTTCTCTGTAAAATTTCCAGAGCCTTCTTTATTTCAAATCGGTGAACTTCTACATTCCATAGAAATTTGTAGGAAACTCATAAAAATACAAAATCAGTTTTGTTTGAATCCTTAGGTTAAAATCTACAAGTTTTATGTTGTGATCTTGAGTTGAAAGCCTTTGATTTGTGGTCTAAGTTAAATATTAGGAAATGAGTGCTTTATTTGTACCTTATGTTATATGCATGTGTTGTAGCTGAATATAGATCTTAGGATGTGTGTCTCAAGTAGAGATGTATGATATTTAGTTAATCCTTTCACACGAGTGCTCATATCCCTGCCATCAAGACTTTATCCTTGTCTTGATTGCTGTTTCCTTAAGGTCCTTTTCATATAGGGATCTTTGTTAGTCCGTGTGTATTTGCTGCTTAGCCAATACATCTCGGCAGCTATGCTTCAGTGTCGGCTATCAGCACAGCCGCTAAGCATCCGTTTCCATTGAGTCTATGATGTTTCTGTATAACAGCTATCAGCCGATGCATTTCTTTTGTTATGCTTTTACCATCAGCTGATTAGCTGATACGGTTGTCATCTTTCTAATATCGACTACTGCCAATACAATTCTTTTGTTCTGTCCTACCTCGGCTACACATAGTCAATGTATCGAAGATGCACACACAACCTTAGGATTCTTGCTATCGGCCGATCCAAGCCGATTCTAGTTGTTTTCCATATCGGTCAAATATGGCCGATCAATCCTTAGTTTTCTCATCCTTATCCACACACTTCGATCAGCCGATTTATCGGCTGAGAGATCGGCTATATCACCTACCCTCAACCACACTCTAATCGGCTACACAAGCCAAAGTACACCACCCTAGATCAGTAAATTAACACAGTAGACATACCTCTGTTAGGCATGACCTAAGCACATCAATCGGCTAAACCTGATGCATCCTCATCGGTTAAGGCCAAGACCAATGCACCAACCAATTAGATAGACCATAAACATGCTGATAATCCAACCGGCAAGATCCTTCCTTGTTCTATCTTTGGAATACTGTGCTTTCAACATTCCTCTCTATATCAGCCGATTTAACCTCGAATGAACCCAAATCAGCTAATCCTTTCTACTCATATACAGAGATTACTCCTGGCGATTTCTCTTCTGAAATGGAATCAGCAGATTTCCTAAAACTGTATAGAGAGCTCTCTTCTTTACCAATTCTATCGATGGAACCCCTGTTGTTTCCAATCGACTCTGCTGTAGTCTTCAACAAATAGTCCATCTTCATTAGTTGTCCACCTAAAGCTCTATCTAAGTTTAGTTTCAGATCTTTTTGGTTGTTATGTGAGTAGTATGTTAAATGAGTGTTGGATTGCAACGTTATTGTGAAGTAAGATAGTTTTATGTGCACACCTTGAATGTAATATTGCATTGCATGTAGATATGACTACTTCCGCAAACGGTACCTACGAGATCTCCCAGGAGTCTGCAGAGGATGTTTCTGAAGACCAAGTGAATGTCACCAAGGGATTATCGGAAACCCCGAACCAAAGTTCGGAAGATGATAATACTAACATCCCTGACTTCAGCCCCATCAGTAAAGGCAAGCCCCGGACATAACCCACTATTTTATTTACACTGCAATCTATATCTATTTATATCTATCTATGCATTTCGTTCATAGGAATTGTATGAGAAACCTTAGTTGCATTTCCTTAGGAACCAATGTATTGAATACTAGCACTTGAGTTCGAATAGCCGCTATGCTAATAGGACCGGTAGAAGTCGGGTGATTTCCTGTCACTCGCGCGATATAGGAGTTGTAATATTTACATTCCTGTAATCACTATAAGGATGACGGACGGGGTTATGTGCAGTATCATGGAAGGGAATGATACCCCGTCTGTGTTGACAGATTGGTTAAGGTCGCGGTGTGTGGTGATCGGGGCTAAGCGTTTGAAAGTAGTAACCACATGCCGTGAGTTTTGGGTAAGCGGCAAGCCTAGTAACCAATCGGCCCGAGGAGTGGACATACCTCCCACCACTCGTATTTGCTTCTTCTGGTTACTTGATTCGACATGTAGGAATACGTGTTGCAAGGGCAACCAGGAGTAGGGTCATGTAGTCGCGCTACAGGCGTACGTCCTGCACTTTGGAAGTGCGTATGGTCCTGCAGTCGCTTGTGGTGGACCTATCCACGAGTCGGAATGAAAGACAAACGGTTGCTTCGGAACGACCCTTTGGTGTTCCAAGCGTATGAGTTAGGTTTATCCTTGCAAGGTTGGAAATTCGATTCAGAATCGTCCGTTTCTCGCGGAGATTGAGACTGCTTGATCCCTTTGTCACATAGAGTAACAAGAGCAATTATAAGGTTATCAAAGATGATGTTTGACTAAAGATTATACCATGCTTGCTTAGTTATAGGTGCTTACCTAGAATGGATAATCAACTAGAATTTGAAAGCTAAAAGTTGGAATAAGGATTTACTCTTTATTGCTTTTCAGCTAAAAACTAAACCCAGAACCAATGTAAATCTTCATAAGTCTAGTTACATGGCTAATTATTCCATGAACTTAGCCTTGCTGAGTATTAGTATACTCAGTCTTGCTAGTTATATGTTTTTCAGGTGAAGTCTTTGAAGACCCTACTCTTCCTTTGCCTTGGCCCTGTGCTCTTCCAGATGTTGGTCCATAGAATGGGATCCGTCCCCGGCCAACACCGATGATACCGAGTGATGTCGTGCCCGGGCTTAGCATGACATCCATCTTGACGACGTGTTGTAAATCATCGCGTATGTTTTCTGCTGCCAAAAACCATAACTTTAACGGTTTGTAATGTTTTCTCTAAACTTGAACTTCGTACTACTTTTGGAAACTCTTGTAATGTAATTCCTTGTGATGTAAAATATGATGGTGACTGTATCTCTGGACTCACCTTCATGTGAGGTAACCTTATTTGATCCTGTATCAGTGGTTTATCGGGACGCTACCCGATAGGCCAAGGGGTTATACCGTTTGAAGTACGTTGGAGCCCTCTGGAGTGGACTCACGTACTTGAGCCAGTATAATTCAGGTTGGTTCTGCCACAGTACCGTATAAAATGGGGGTATGAACAATGATCACAATACCCTGTGCCTAACCATATACTCCTAATATAATCAACTTATCATTGGTATATTGGCAACATCTCAAGTAAGCCACTGCTTGAGAAACAGCGTTCGGTTCGCATCACCGATGGGAAGGCCAAGCTCTCTCAGTTGGCTGAGGATCCTTACCCTCTTACCTTATCGTCGAATGCGTCGTTACAGAATATAAAGTTGATTGTGCTCGAAAGTAAGTTTTTACATAAATGTAGTGCTGGAAGTTAGAGTAGTACTATATATATATTAGTAGCCACCTAACAACTCCCATATAAACCCTTAGGGCTTTACGATCTAAGCACAAACCTTAATGAGTCCAACGTAATTTATAAACTCTTTTGTTAAACAAATTTTTATTCTGAAAGCATATTTAAGAGCTGCTGCAATCCTGGATACCCTTGTATCTCTGGTACCGGCTGTAAGCGTAAACCTACAGCTCTGATACCAGCTATGGCAGAACCGCTTGAATTATTCCGGTTCAAGCGCGCTAGACATCGCTTAGACAGGCGACAGAATCTCAGCGCACTTCAAACAGAACAACTCATTGGTCTGTCAGGTCACTGCCCGATACAACCACGGTTACACAGGATCGATGTAGGTTTACCTCGTACGAAGACGAGTCCAGCCTTACAACAACTCGCAATTTTTACACACAGGATAATTAAATATTATTACACAGGGGTTTTGTTTCATCCTAGCTAATACAAATTTATAGAAATTTTATTCAAAACTTCAAGTTTACCAGGCATTATTCAGAGTTAGCAGCGAAAACAACAACGCGACTACATACGTCCCGGATGTAGGCACCATACTCAGCCCAAAGCATGGCGTTACTCCGAAGGGTCATTGCCGGCTGGGGACGGATCCCATTCCACGGACCAGCCAAGCGGAACAGTGCCGGGCCAAGTCAGACTATCAACTTGGGTCACGAACGACATACCTGAAAACCATATTATTAGCAAGGTTGAGTATACCAATACTCAGCAAGTTTTACCCAACATTTGGGTATACTTAGCCCATAACTAGACCATGATAGGTTGAATGGCTCTAGTTTTCTTTTGCTGAAAAGCAATAAAGAGTATGTCCTTACTTTCATATTTTAACTTTTAGATTCTAGTTTCTTTTAATCATTCTAGGTAAGCACCTATACTAGTCAAGCAAGGTAGATATTAAGCATACATCAAAATTATTCCATTAACTGTTACTGTTATTACTCTATGTGGCAGAAGTATCAAGCAGTCTCAATCTCCGCGAGAAATGGACGATTTTGAATCGAATTTCATAACCTTGCAAGGGATCCTAACTCACACGCTCGAAAACTTAACTTTCCGGGCAACCATTCCCCTCATATTCCGGGTCGTGGAACAGGGCCACCACAAGCGACTGCAGGACCATACGCACATCCAATATGCAGGACGTATATCTACAGTGCAACTGTATGACCGTACTCCCATCTGCTACGCAGATCGTACTCCCACATGTCGGTGCGTGCCAAAATTCGAGTGGTGGGGTAAGTCCACTTGCCAGGCCAATCAGGTACTATGCTTACCGCGTACAATATTTATGGTATGTGGCTAGTACTTTCAAACACTTGACCACACTACCACACACTGCGACCTTATCAAACTTAAATCAACATAGATTGGGTATTCTTTCAAGTCATGATATCGTACATAACCCCATCCATTATCCTTATAGTGATTGCAGAATGGTAACAATCAACTCCTATATCGCGCGAGTGATAGGAAATCACTCGACTTCTGCCGGTCCTATTAGCAGAGCATCTATTCAGTAAAGACTCGGAAAAACATTACATAGGTTCCTGTGACAGTTCATGTACTAGTAAGCTAGGCACATTATTTAGTGTGAAGTATGTGCTTGTTAGTGTAAAGCTTGTGTGTGTTTATGTGAAGCTTTTAAAAACTTAAATACAAGTAAAAGGGGTATTTTTATAATTACAGAAAAACTGTGGCAAAACCAACCTGAATTGTACCGGCTCAAGTACGAGAGTCCATTCCTGAGGGCTCCAACGTGCTTCAAACGGTATAATCCCTTGGCCTGTCGGGTAACGTCCCGATAAACCACCGAATACAGGATCGAATAAGGTTACCTTACACGAAGGTGAGTCCAGAGATACAATCACCATCACATTTTACATCATAGGGAAATACATCACAAGAGTTTCCAAAAGTAGTACGAAGTTTCAAACTCAGAGAAAACATTACAAACTGTTAAAGGTATGGTTTTTAGCAGCGGAAAACATACGCGATGATTTGCCATACGAATGTCATGCTAAGCCCGGGCACGACATCTCTCGGTATCATCAGCATTGGTCGGGGACGGATCCCATTCCACGGACCAACCGTCTGGAAGAGCACAGGGCTAAGGCAAGGGAAGAGTAGGGTCTTCAAAGGCTTTACCTGAAAAACATAAAACTAGCAAGGCTGAGTATACTAATACTCAGCAAGGCTTACTCGTTTCATGGTATACTTAGCCATGTAACTAGACTTATGAAGCTTATAAGGGTTCTGGGTTTAGTTTCAGCTGAAAAGCAACAAAAGTAGATCCTTAATTTCAACTTTTAGCTTTCAGGTTCTAGTTGATTATCCATTCTAGGTAAGCATCTATATCTAAGCAAGCATTGTATAATTCTTGGTCAAACATCATTCTTGATAATCATGAAATTTCTCTTGTTACTCTATGTGGTAAAGGGATCAAGCAGTCTCAATCTTCGTGAGAAGCGGACGATTCTGAATCGAATTCAACCTTACAAGGTAAACCTAACTCACACGCTTGGAACACCAAAGGGTCGTTCCGAAGCAACCGTTTGCCTTTCATTCCGACTCGTGGATCAGATCCACCACAAGCGACTGCAGGACCGTACGCACTTCCAAAGTGCAGGACGTACGTCTGTAGCGCGACTACAAAACCCATACTCCTGATTGCCCTTGCAACATGTATTCCCACACGTCGAACTTAAGTAACCAGAAGAAGCAAGACGAGTGGTGGGAGGTATGTCCACTCATTGGGCCGATTGGTTACTAGGCTTACCGCTTACCATATTTCGCGGCATGTGGTTAGTACTTTCAAACGCTTAACCCGCACTACCACACGCTGCGACCTTATCAAATTCATCAACACAGACGGGGTATCATCTCAACCATGATACTTCACAAAACTCCCGTCCGTCATCCTTATAGTGATAACTGGAATGTAAACATTACAACTCCTATATCGCGCGAGTGACAGGAAATCACCCGACTTCTACCGGTCCTATTAGCATAGCAGCTAGTCGAACTCATGTTCTAGTGTTCAACACATCGGTTCCTGGAATTATGCAACTAGGGTTTCAAGCAATTCCTAAGAACTTAATGCATAGAATACGTAGATAGATATAGATTGCAGTGTAATTAAATAGTGGGTTATGTCCGGGGCTTGCCTTTACTGGTGGAGCTGAAGTCAATAAAGTTAAGATCTTCTGAACTTTGGTAAGGGGCTTGCGATATTCCTTGGTGACGTTCATTTGGTCTTCAGGAACATCCTCCGCAGACTCCTAGGAGATCTTGTAGGTACTGCTTGCAGAAGTAGTCGTATCTACATGCAATGCAACATTACATTCAAAGTGTGCACATAAAACTATTTTACCTCACAACAAAGTCGCAATTCAACTTTCATACTACTCACATAACAATCAGAAAGATCTAAACTAACTTAGATAGAGCTTTAGGGGGACAACTAATTAAGAAGGACTATATGTTGAAGACTACAACAGAGTCGATTGGATACAACAGAGGTTTAGTCGATTGAAAGGTGCATCGGTTCCCTAATTGATCGATGAAAGCATTGATTACTTTAGCAGAGGGATGATTCCTAAAATAGTTGTGTCTTGACTGAGATGTGCTTAAGTGTTATCCTAAGTAACTAGATGTGGTTGCATCGGCTCGATTACGTCAGCACAACAATTGAGTGACGTACAGCCGATTGGAGTATGGTTAAGGGTATGTGATCGATAGATATATAGCCGATTTCTCAATCGATAAATAGGCTGATACAAGTGTGTGGATAAGGATAGGAAGACTAAGGATTGATCGGCTATATTTGACTGATATAGAAAACAACTAGAATCGGCTTGGATCGGCCGATAGCAAGAATCATAAGATTGTGTGTGCATCTCCGATACATCGACTATGTGCAGCCGATGTAGGACAGAACGAAGGAATTGTATCGGCAGTAACTGATATTAGAAAGATAACAACTGGACTGGCTAGTCAGCCGATGGTAGAAGCATATCAAAATAAATGCATCGGCTGACACCTATTATACAGAAACATCATAGACTCCAAGGAAACGAATGTTTAGCGCCTGAGCCAATAGCCGATGCTGAAGTATATCTGCAGAGATGTATAAGCTAAACAGCAGATATACACGAACTAACAAGGATCCTTATACGAAAAGGACCTTAAGGAAACGACAATCAAGACAAGGACAATGTCTTGAGGGCAGGGATACGAGTACTCGGGTGATAGGATTAACTAACTGTCACACATCTCTATTTAAAACATACATCCTATGATTACTTTTCAGCTATATCACATGCATATAACACAAGGTACACATAAAGCATTCATTCTCTAACATTTAACCTAGATCACAAATTAAAGGCTTTCAACTCAAAAGCACAACATAAAACTTGTAAATGTTCACTGATTTGAACTAAGAAAGCTTTGGAAATTTTACAGAGAACATTCTAGAACTTTCTAAATTAAAGTAATTAAGTCCCTGGTCGGGGAAAACAAAGAACAGGAAGATAACGATGATATTCCGGCAAAGGAATCGCCGGCATTAGAAAGATTCAGTGGATCAGGGCAAACCTTGGGGTAACCTTGGTTGTGGAGAAGAACGGGTGAAAAGTGAACTTCCTGCTCACGAGCTGAACTTCCTCTGCTCACGCACGTGTGCCACTGAAACACGACCGGCACACCCGCGTAGCCTCCTGCAGGACCGCTGTGCCTGATTGCATCTCCAGTGCACTGCTTCTGCTCTGTTCCCGCACCAACGGCCCCCAGCCTGCATGCGCGTGGTCGGTTGTCTTGCATACGCACGCGCCTGCGGAAACGAACTGAGTCGGCCGTCAGTCTTGCGTCGCGCGTCGGACTCGCGCCGTGCTACTCTTGCCTCGACCTTCATATGGATGAAGGGAGTTCGTCGTGCCTGGCTGCTCCGTGGCTCCTCCGAGCTCGTCACGCCCAGCCGTCGCCTTCACTCCGCAGCTTCTCTTTCCGATTCGCCACGCCACACTCACACCTCCGCCTTCGCGAGGACCGTGGTCTGCCTGTATTAGGGCCGTGCCATCCGCTGCCTTCTCCTCGACGGCCTCCAACGTCCATCACGCGTGACCCCGCTGCTCCCGTGCGGATCCGCCCACAGCCGTCGTACTGCAGCTCCTCCTGTGACAGTTCGTGTACTTGTAATGTTAGACATATATTTTGTTAGTGTGAAATATGTGTTTGTTAAGTGTAAAGCTTGTGTGTGCTTGTGTGAAGCTTTTGAAAATTTGAAGTGCAAGTAAAAAGGGTATTTTTGTAATTACAGAAAAACTTAGGGTTCTTTTTGCAAAATGTACCTGGATAATGGTAATTTCAAAATGAGTAGAGATGGTTTTGTAAATATGCTTTTCTTATTTATCCCTTGTAAAAAAAATATATATATCTTTATCCAAAAATTGCATTAGAAATGCAAGTGTAGAATTCTCTAAAAAATTTTGGGTAAAATGGTAAAAATTAAGGGTGTTTATGTAATTTTATAAAAGTACAAGTCCTTTTATGCAAATGTATGATTTACAAAAGTAACTTTCAAATTTACTCAGGACTAAAGTGCAAAAAGTGCAAGTCATCATGACATGTCTATCCGATCATTATGACAAGTCTATCCATCATTATGACGTGTCATAAATGCTTGCATTTAGGTCCTGAATTTTATAAAATTTCATTCTTTAGGACAAAAGCAATACAAATCCGACTTTTGTTCAAAGATTCACGTGTAAAGATACAAATTTTGAGTTTTTGAACTTGAGCCCTAAAGCAATGTTGTAGAGTTTGAAAAACTCTCCAACTTTCATTTTGGGCATTTCTTCATTTGGGTTTTAAATCAACGGGAAATTTTGTTTTACAGTTAGGCCCTTGCAGTTTTCTGTAATTACATATAAGTCCTTGGGGAATTCCACTCCTTCTTCCCCTCTGTTTTTTTTCTTTCTTCTCCCTGATGTTTCTTTACCCTCTGTCGATGCCTCTCTCTCTCTTTGGTCTACACACTAGTTCTTTTCCCCTCTCTCTCTCTCTCTCTCTCTCTTTCTCCACCTCCACGCGGTGCAGATCGGGCCCTGGAGCGCTGAAGGCGTGCGGCGGTGCAGCGCGCTGCTGCGGCTAGGCTGGGGCGTAGGCGCAGGCCGCGCGGCGCTGGCGGCGCGGCCCGCGAGCGTGCGCAGGCGGCCACCCCCGAGCGGAATCAGGCGGCGCCGGGGCGCGGGCCGAGGGAGCGGGCGAGCGGAGGCGCGTGAGGCGCGCGGCAGGCGCGGCTCGGGCGGCCGGCCGCAGGAGGAGCGGCGGCTCGCGGCGCGCGCAAGCGGGCGGCAGCGGCTTAGGCGGGCTGGCGGCGGCGGGCCCAGGCGAGCGCAGGGAGCGGCGGCCCCAAGCGATGTGCGGGTGCGTGCGGCGCGCGCTGGCGCATGGGCGACGAGCAGCTGGCCCAGGCGGGGCACGCGCGGTCGAACAAAGGTGCAAGGCGCGCGGCTGGAGGCGGGCGCAGGCGGCGCGCACGCTGGGCTTTGAGGCGGTGGCGGCGCGCGGGCTGTGGCAGCAGCAGGCGCTGGGCCAGGCGTGCGGCTCAGGCAGCAGCGGGGCCGGGCGAGCGCGGGAGTTGGAGCGCAGTGGTTCGGAAGGCTGAGGTCGAGTGGCGGCATGGCGTGACGCTGCACAGAGGAACGCGCGCGTGTTCCGCAAGCTGGCGGCGTGCGGGTGTGACGCAAACTCGTGAGCGGCACGGCGGGCGGTGCAGGAGCGAACGTGAGCGACTCCGAGCGGGTGGCGCGAGCGTGCGTGCGATGACGCGCGGGAGTTGGCGGTGTGGACAGATGTTGAGCGGCCGGAGCAGAACGGACCCATGGGCACGAGCAGATAGTGTTGAAGTGCGACGTGCCGAGCAACGGCACGCGCAGGAGGAGTTGCGAGGGAGGGCTTTTGCACAAGATGCGAGAACACGGTGACATCGGCCCTAACTACGCCACGGAGGTCTCTGGTGATGCAAGAGTGGCTGTATCGAGTACACGAGCTCACTCGCTCGTAAGATGCACGAGGGGCGATGAGCCAGAAGGAAAGATGGCGAAGCAAAGGCGATGGTTATAGCGCGGCGAATTCGGAAGGAGTAGCTATACAGCGGCAAAGTGATCAGGGCAGAAGTAACGGGGCGCGGGTTCGACGCGCAGCGTATGACCGGCGGCGGCGGTAGACCGGTCCTGATGGCATCACAGCGGACGGAGTAGACGGCAGAGTTATAGGATCCGGAGGTCTGAGCGGGATTGAATCGGAGCGTTCGCGAGTGCGAGCGGAAGTATTATACTAGTGGTCGGCTCGGCTCAATTCCGCAGGTGTGTGCGCGTGCAAGGCAGCGGGCCACGCGCGAGCAGATTAAAAGCCAACTATCGTCGCCACGGATCACATGAGGAATGTCTCTCAGGTTATCTTCCACCCACGGCAACCATGCCCGGCAAACTTCTTCGTCAACCACGGAATCTCGTCATCGTCGAGCTCATCTTATCGCCAATTCTGTTCACCGCGGGAATTCACTTTCCACGTGTTCTCCTTCATAACCAAGGCTACCCCAAGGTTTGCCCTGTTTTATTAAATCTTCTTAATGCCGGCAATCCCTTTGCCGGAATATCGTCGCTAACTTCCTGTTATTTGTTTTCCTGGACCAGGGACTTGATTACTATGTTTTAGAAAGTTCTAGGGTGTTCTTTATAAAATTTCCAAAGCTTTCTGTATTTCAAATCGATTAACTTCTACATTTCATAGATTTTCGTAGGAAGTTCATAAAAATGTAAAATCAGTTTTGTTTGAAATCCTAAGTCAAACCCTACAAGTTTTGTGTTGTGCTCTTGAATTGAAAATCTTTAATATGTGGTTTAGGTCAAATATTAGGGAATGAATGTTTTATTATGCTTTATATTGTATGCATGTGATATAGTTGGGAAATAATTATAGGATATATGTTTTAAATGGAGATGTGTGACGGTTAGTTAATCCTGTCACCCGAGTGCTCATATCTCTGCCTTCAAGACTTTGTCCTTGTCTTGATTGTCGTTTCCTTAGGATTCTCTTCGTATAAAGATCCCTATTAATCCGTGTGTATCTGCTACTTAGCCAATACCTCTCTGCAGTTATGCTTTAGTATCGGCTATCGGATCAGCCACTAAGCATCTGTTCCCTTTGAGTTTAGAATATTTCTGCGTAACAGCTGTCAGCCGATACATTTCTTGTGATATGCTTCTACTATCGGCGGGTTAGCTGATACGATTGTTAACTTTCTAGTATCGACTACTGCCGATACAAGTCTGTTGTTCTGTCCTACATCGACTACACAAAGTCGATGTATCAAGGAGACACACACAATCTTAGGGTTCTTGCCATCGGCCGACCCAAGCCGATTTTAGTTGCTTTTCCATATCGGTCAAACCCGACCGATCGATCCTTAGTTTCCCCATCCTTATCCACACACTTCTATCAGTCGATTTATCGACTGAGAGGTCAACTTTATACTTATCGGTCACATACCCTTAACCACACTCCAATCGACTGTACGTCACTCAATAGTTGTGCTGACGTAATCGAGTCGATACAACCACACTTAGTTACCTAGAATAACACTTAAGCACATCTCAGTTAAGATAACTGCTTTAGGAATCATCCTTCTGCCAAAGTAATCGATGCTTTCATCGATCACCTAGGAAACCGATGCACCTTTCCATCGGTTAAACCTCTGTAGTTTCCAATCAACTCTGTTGTAATCTTCAACGAGTAGCCGAATCTAATTAGTTATCCACCTAAAGCTCTGTTTAAGTTTAGCTTCAAATCTTTTTGTTTGTTATGTAAGTAATATGTTAAATGAGTGTTGAATTGCAACTATGTCATGAAAAAAATAGCCTTGAGTGCACACTTTGAATGTGATGTTGCATTACATGTAGATGCGACTACATCGGCAACGGTACCTACGAGATCTTCCCGGAGTCTACGGAGGATGTTCTTGAAGACCAAATGAATGTCACCAAAGGAGTATCAGAAGCCCCGAACCAAAGTTCGGAAGATATTAACATTTCTAACTTCAGACCCACCAGTAAAGGCAAGCCCCGGACATATCCCACTACTTTATTTACACTGCAATCTAGGTCTATTTATCTATACTTATGCATTAAGTCTAGGAGTTGAGATGAAACCCTAGTTGCATGATCTCTTAGGAATCCAATGTATTGAACCCGAGTCCTAATCACTTAGATGCTCTGCTAAATAGGACCGGTAAAAGTCGGGTGATTTCCTGTCACTCGCGCGATATAGGAGTTGCTTGTTTACAATTCTGCAATCACTATAAGGATGATGGACAGGGTCATGTGTTGTATCATGACCTGAAGGTTTACCCTATCTGTTTTGTTAAAAGTGGATAAGGTCGCAGCGTGTGGTAGTGGCTAAGCGTTTGAAAGTACTAGCCACATGCCGCGAAATATGGTAAGCGGTAAGCCTAGTACCCGATTGGCCTGGCAAATGGACGCGTCTCCACCACTCGACTTTTATTTTATGTTTACACGCACTGACGTGTGGGAGTACGTTCTGCATGGCAGATAGGAATACGGGTTTTGTAGTCGCGCTACAGACGTATGTCCTGCACGAGTAATGTGCGTACGGTCCTGCAGTCGCTTGTGGTGGCCCCGATCCATAACCCGGAATATGAGGGAAACGGTTGCTTCGGAACGCCCTGTTGGTATTCCAAGCGTGTGTGTTAGGTTTACCTTGCAAGGTTAAATTCGATTCGAATCGTCCGCCTCTCACGAGGATTGAGATTGCTTATCCCTTTTACCACAGAGAGTAAAAAGTGAATTGTTGAGAAAGTAATCTTGATGAATGATAATATCTACATTGCTTGTCTAGTGCAGGTGCTTACCTAGATAAGTAATCAAACTAGAATATGAAAGCTAGAACCTGCAAATAGAATATACTCTTAGATGCTTTTCCGCTAAAAATAACCCAGAACCTTACCACGCTTTCATGAGTCTAGTTATGGGCTAAAGTATACCCAATCCCGGGTAAGCCTTGCTGAGTATTAGTATACTCAGCCTTGCTAGCTATATGTTTTGCAGGTAATGTCTTGAAGACCCTACTCTTCCCTTGCCTTGGCCCTGTGCTCTTCCAGAAAGTTGGTCCGTGGAATGGGATCCGTCCCCGACCAACATTGGGATACCGAGTGATGTCGTGCCTAGGCTTAGCATGACATCCATCTTAACGATGTGTTGAAATCGTCGCGTATGTTTTCCGCTGCCAAAAACCATAGCTTAAATGGTTTGTAATCTTTTCTCCAGATTTGAAACTTCATACTTCTCTTAGAAACTCTTGTAATGTAATTCTCTGTGATGTAAAATGTGATGGTGATTGTATCTCTGGACTCACCTTCGTGTGAGGTAACCTTATTTGATCCTGTGTATCGGTGGTTTATCGGGACGTTACCCGACAGGCCAAGGGATTATACCGTTTGAAGCACGTTGGAGCCCTCAGTAATGGACTCACATACTTGAGCCGGTATAATTCAGGTTGGTTCTGCCACACCTCCCGCACCGCGCGTGACCTCCTTGCACACCGTCGTCCTGCACGCCGTGCAACTGCTCCTCCTCTTCCTGCTGCTGGACACGCGCTCGCTTCGGCCTTGCCGCGTCACATCTGCACATGTCCGAGCCACGCGCATCCTTGACCCACTCCCACTTCGCAGGCTTGGCTTCACTTTTCCCGCGGCTAGCATTTCGTCGAACGCCTTGGCTGCGTCCTCGATACGGTCACCGCGTTCCCGCATCCCGCGCAGAAGCTTTCCACCTTAACTCCTCCTGCGCCCGCCTAGTCGCCAGCCATCGCTTGGTCCCCCCACGCACGGCCTCGCTACCTGCCCTGCTAGCTCCTGCGCATGCCGTCGCGCGCTGCTCTGGCTCCTGTGTCGCCCGTGTGCCGCTCACACGTCGTCACCGGCGCTGCACCCCTGGCCCGCCCGCGCCGCGCGCGCTCGGCTCCACCACGCACGCGCGTCGCTAGCGCCTGCATACGCCGCCAGCTCGCTCGGGCACTCCGCCGTGCGCCGTGCGCCGCCCGCGCCCACCTGCCGCTAGCGCTTGCGCCGCATCAGCCCACCTGCGCGCCCAGCCGAGCCGTCCCCACTCCTGCGTCAGCGCCTGCTCGTGTCCACGCGCCCGTGCCTGCCTGCACGTGCCAGCGCTCTGCTCCTGCGACGCCTGCCGCCTGCGCTGCTCGCCTGTGCTGCTCCGCTCGCCCGCGCGCATCCAGCCCGCCAGCGCCGAGCCGCGCGCGCCCGCACGCCGGCCAGCGCTGAGCCGCCGCGCCACGAGCTGGCCTCGCTCTGCTCCTGGGCCCGCCAGCTCTGCGCACGCACCCCGCGCTACGCGCCTGCGCGCGCTCCCGCCTGGATCCGCAGCCGCCAGCCGCGCCGCTCGCCTGCTGCCGTAGCTGCCGCGCCCGAGCCGCCCGCTCCAGCGCGCCAGTCCCCGCGCGCTGCCGCCCCCGAGCCGCCGCGCTGCCGTACGCGCCCGGCCCGCATCGCCTGGGGCCGCTCGCCCAGCGCCCGACCGAGCCTGTGCGCCTGCTGTTCATCCATTGCTTGCTCGGCTGGTAGAGGTGAGAGAGAGGGGGGGGCCAAAGGAGATAAGGATGGAGGCCAAGAGAAAAACGCCAACAGTGGAGACAAAAGGAGGCGCTAGGGGTAAGAAAAAAAATAGAGGAGAAGGGGAAAAGAGATTTCCCAAGGACTTATACGCAATTTCAGAAAATTACAGGGACCTTTCTGTAAAGCAAAATTTCCCATCAATCCAGAACCCTAATGAAGAAATGCCCAAAATGAAAGTTGGAGAGTTTTTCAAGCTCTGCAACATTGCTTTAGGGCTCAAGTTCAAAAACTCAAAACTTATATCTTTACAAGTGAAATTTTGAACAAAAGTTGGATTTGAATTACTTTTGTCCTACAGAGCGTAACTTTATAAAATTCAGAACCTAAATGCAAGCATTTATGACACGTCATGATGACGGGATAGACTCGTCATAATGGTTGCATAGACATGTCATGATGACTTGCACTTTTTACACTTTAGTCCTGAGTAACTTTGAAAATTACTTTTGTAAATCAACTACTTGCACAAAAGGACTTATACTTTTATAAAATTACATAAATACCCTTATTTTCACCACTTTACCCAAAATTTTTACACAACTCAACCCATGCATTTCTAATGCAACTTTTTGGGTAAAGATATATTTTTACAAGACATAAAATAAGAAAAATATATTTGCAAAACAAAACTACCCTTCACTCATTTTGAGATTACCTCCCATCCAAATACATTTTGCAAAAACAACCTTAGGTTTTTCTAAAATTACAAAAATGCCCTTTTTACTTGCACTTTAAATTTTCAAAAGCTTCACACAAACACACATAAGCTTTATACTATCAAACACATATTTCACACTAACAAAATACATGTCTAGCATTACAAGTACACGAACTGTCACAGCCTCCCCCCCTAAAAAGAATCTCATCCCGAGATTCAGACGAAAGACTTTTAAGGGAAGAGAAGCAAATCACCCATCAAAAGTGGCAAGAAAGCAATCACACCAAAGAAGATTGATGTTGATGGTAAAAACCATTGGAGTATGACAAGATAAGTATAACGAGAGCATGGATAGACTGTACATAGATGAGTTTGACGAGAGAAGAGAGAGAAAGGTGATTAAGTTCTCATAGAACTAAGATCACAACATGAGATCACAACATGAGGACGATAAATGTCGACGACATTCATCACAAAACTTATGGATATTAGGTGAGAATAGCATGAAAGATTGATAAGTGATGTTTGAAATATTCCTGCTCAGAGTTTATTATCTGAATGATTCAGATGTTGTTGATTGCAAAACATGCCTAGTTATACCGATGCAATCAAGGGATAATGATAAAATGCTCCAATTCAGAGTGCAATGCTCGATATATAACCATGAGCATGATGCACTATGGTAATGTATGGTTACTATGATGATGCAACACGAGGATGGAGGATTTCATGCACGACCAAAATGGCGTATATGACACAATGTAATTACCATGATGTTGACGAAATGATGCATACGCCATGATGCAAGGATGATGATGCTTGTGATGTATGCACATAAGAAATGCATAAAGCATGATGCATACCCTCATGAGTTAGTGACGCACACGACTCGCACCCTGCAACCGTTCTCTCATAACTAACACCTGGGTAGTCCTATATCCTTGAGCGAAGATCAAAAGTTAGGACACTAGTAAGGTTGCATAAGAAGAGATTGTAGTGAGTTACGTCACATATACCTAGGCACCAGTGCGGCCCTAATGGCTCAATCATGTGGCTGCAGCACACCTGAGGCCTTAGGTTCCGACACGGCATCATGGTCATGTGATTAAACACCACCACAAAAGAGGAATAACAACCCTGTAGTGCCAACAGCAACGAGATAGCTTTGATAGCTTTAGGAAATCGAAGACAACCTAAAGTTGTACTGGATACACACCCGTTAGTCAGTCTACAGATTATCGATGACGATGCAACACCATGCACTGACCAAAGATGGTATATGTTATGATGCATGACTTTTGTCGGTAGAATTGTATTCAAAAAGTAATTATTGTCATAAATCTTTTTAATTTATCCAAAATCATCTGAGCAAAAATTGAAGGTGCAACTTTCAGATGTTGTAACCAGAATAACCGACAATATAAGGTACAACATCAAGAGAGGATAGATGAATCACTGAATGATGGATTGAAGGGTTTGCTGATGATTATCAAGGTGTAACCATCAAAGGAGAAGCTCAATGTTTCTGCCGAAACAGATTCAAAGCAAGATCAAGGGTTTGATTTGGCTGTCAAGCTAAGATCACCGATAAGGTTCAATCATGACCCAACCTACTTGATTCATAAAAGATTTTCCCAACTCTAAGATAGCATAGCAAATTAAATTGACTCCTGCAACACAAAGTCTAGACAGACACTCAGATACAAGCAACATATTTTAGTCCAACAACGTAACAAACAAGGCAATCAAATCAATTCAAGATGACATGATGCATGCACGTTCTACACGTCCTCACAAACAAAAATAACTGCCAAGAAATCTTGGTCTTACGTGGTTAATTACGGTGGCACAATATAAATACGTCTCTCCCTATAATAGCTAGTCGATAAATCCTATTCGTCTTAACCGATTTTAACCGTGGTTAATGTACCTGCAGAAAATCACAAAATATATATACCGAACCTTTCATGCCAGCATGTCATGAAAGCGTTCCCAATCATTACTGTTCACTATAGAAACAACATCTGTACAATTACCGCCGAACAGACAACGTTAACATACGTTATTGAGATAACGTATTCACGGGGGTACCGCAAAATGCGGGGGTATGAACCGCGATCGCCATACCCTGCGCCGAACCATATACTCCCAATATAATCAACCGTGGTTGGTATATTGGCAGCATCTCAAGTAAGCCACTTCTTGAGAAACAACGTTCGGTTCGCATCACCGACGGGAAGGCTAACTCCCCAGTTAGCTGAGGATCCTTACCTTCTTACCTCATCGTCGAAAGTGTCGTTATAGAATGTAAGGTTGGATTGTGCATGAATTTAAGTTTTGACAGAAAGTAATGCTGGTAGTTAGGGTTATATATATATATATATATATATATATATATATATATATATATTATAGCCACCTCTATTTCCCTTATAAGCATTACCCTAGGGCTTTACGTACTAAGTACAATCCTTAACGAATCCAACGCGGCTTTGCCAAACATTTTGTTGGTCAAACTTTTATACTGAAAGCATTTTCAAGGTAAAATGTATCTCCAGAGTAACCTTATAGCTCTGATACCAGCTGTGGCAGAACCAACCTGAATTATACCGGCTCAAGTACGAGAGTCCATTCCTGAGGGCTCCAACGTGCTTCAAACGGTATAATCCCTTGGCCTGTCGGGTAACGTCCCGATAAACCACCGAATACAGGATCGAATAAGGTTACCTCACATGAAGGTGAGTCCAGAGATACAATCACCATCACATTTTACATCATAGGGAAATACATCACAAGAGTTTCTAAAAGTAGTACGAAGTTTCAAACTCAGAGAAAACATTACAAACTGTTAAAGGTATGGTTTTTAGCAGCGGAAAACATACACGATGATTTACCATACGGATGTCATGCTAAGCCCGAGCACGACATCTCTCGGTATCATCAGCATTGGTCAGGGACGGATCCCATTCCACGGACCAACCGTCTTGAAGAGCACAGGGCTAAGGCAAGGGAAGAGTAGGGTCTTCAAAGGCTTTACCTGAAAAACATAAAACTAGCAAGGCTGAGTATACTAATACTCAGCAAGGCTTACCCGTTTCATGGTATACTTAGCCATGTAACTAGACTTATGAAGGCTTATAAGGGTTCTGGGTTTAGTTTCAGCTGAAAAGCAACAAAAGTAGATCCTTAATTTCAACTTTTAGCTTTCAGGTTCTAGTTGATTATCCATTCTAGGTAAGCACCTATATCTAAGCAAGCATGGTATAATTCTTGGTCAAACATCATTCTTGATAATCATGAAATTTCTCTTGTTACTCTATGTGGTAAAGGGATCAAGCAGTCTTAATCTTCGTGAGAAGCGGACTATTCTGAATTGAAATCAACCTTGCAAGGTAAACCTAACTCACACGCTTGGAACACGAAAGGGTCGTTCCGAAGCAACCGTTTGCCTTTCATTCCGACTCGTGGATCAGATCCACCATAAGCGACTGCAGGACCGTACGCACTTCCAAAGTGCAGGACGTACGTCTGTAGCGCGACTACAAAACCCGTACTCCTGGTTGCCCTTGCAACATGTATTCCCACACGTCGAACTTAAGTAACCAGAAGAAGCAAGACGAGTGGTGGGAGGTATGTCCACTCCTCGGGCCGATTGGTTACTAGGCTTACCGCTTACCATATTTCGCGGCATGTGGTTAGTACTTTCAAACGCTTAACCCGCACTACCACACGCTGCGACCTTATCAAATTCATCAACACAGACGGGGTATCATCTCAACCATGATACTTCACAAAACTCCCGTCCGTCATCCTTATAGTGATAACAGGAATGTAAACATTACAACTCCTATATCGCGCGAGTGACAGGAAATCACCCGACTTCTACCGGTCCTATTAGCATAGCAGCTAGTCGAACTCATGTTCTAGTGTTCAACACATCGATTCCTGGAATTATGCAACTAGGGTTTCAAGCAATTCCTAAGAACTTAATGCATAGAATACGTAGATAGATATAGATTGCAGTGTAATTAAAATAGTGGGTTATGTCCGGGGCTTGGCTTTACTGGTGGGGCTGAAGTCAGTAAAGTTATGATCTTCCGAACTTTGGTTCGGGGCTTGCGATATTCCTTGGTGACGTTCATTTGGTCTTCAGGAACATCCTCCGCAGACTCCTGGGAGATCTTGTAGGTACTGCTTGCAGAAGTAGTCGTATCTACATACAATGCAAGATTACATTCAAAGTGTGCACATAAAGCTATTTTACCTCACAACAAAGTCGCAATTCAACTTTCATACTAGTCACATAACAATCAGAAAGATCTAAACTAACTTAGATAGAGCTTTAGGGGGACAACTAATTAAGAAGAACTATATGTTGAAGACTACAACAGAGTCGATTGGATACAACAGAGGTTTAGTCGATTGAAAGGTGCATCGGTTCCCTAATTGATCGATGAAAGCATTGATTACTTTAGCAGAGGGATGATTCCTAAAACAGTTGTGTCTTGACTGAGATGTGCTTAAGTGTTATCCTAGGTAACTAGATGTGGTTGCATCGGCTCGATTACGTCAGCACAGCAATTGAGTGACGTACAGCCGATTGGAGTATGGTTAAGGGTATGTGATCGATAGATATATAGCCGATCTCTCAGTCGATAAATCGGCTAATAGAAGTGTGTGGATAATGATAGGAAGGCTAAGGATTGATCGGCTATATTTGACTGATATAGAAAACAACTAGAATCGGATTGGATCGGCCGATAGTAAGAATCTTAAGATCATGTGTGCATCTCCGATACATCGACTATGTGCAGCCGATGTAGGACAGAACGAAGGAATTGTATCGGCAGTAACTGATATTAGAAAGATAACAACTGGATTGGCTAGTCAGCCGATGTTAGAAGCATATCAAAAGAAATGCATCGGCTGACACCTATTATACAGAAACATCATAGACTCCAAGGAAACGAATGTTTAGCGCCTGAGCCAATAGCCGACGCTGAAGTATATCTGCAGAGATGTATAAGCTAAACAGCAGATATACACGAACTAACAAGGATTCTTATACGAAAAGGACCTTAAGGAAACGACAATCAAGACAAGGACAATGTCTTGAGGGCAGGGATACGAGTACTCGGCTGATAGGACAATGTCTCTATTTAAAACATACATCCTATGATTACTTTTCAGCTATATCACATGCATATAACACAAGGTACACATAAAGCATTCATTCTCTAACATTAAACCTAGATCACAAATTAAAGGCTTTCTAATCAAAAGCACAACATAGAACTTGTAAATGTTCACTGATTTGAACTAAGAAAGCTTTGGAAATTTTACAGAGAACATTCTAGAACTTTCTAAATTAAAGTAATTAAGTCCCTGATCGGGGAAAATAGAGAACAGGAAGATAACGACGATATTCCGGCAAAGGAATCGCCGGCATTAGAAAGATTCAGTGGATCAGGGCAAACCTTGGGGTAACCTTGGTTGTGGAGAAGAACGGGTGAAAAGTGAATTCCTGTGGCGAACAGGATCGGCGATGAAAAGAGCTCGATGAGAGGGTTCACGAGCTTTCTTGAGGTGTTGTGGTTTTGCTCGGACGATCGACGAGAGATAGGGGCTGCTGGATGTCGTGGACCCTTGGGACGAGACGATAGAGCCGGATTGGTTCGCTATACCGACTTCTCCACGAACCCAGGGTTTTCCTGCTCACGAGCTGAACTTCCTCTGCTCACGCACGTGTGCCACTGAAACACGGCCGGCACACCCGCGTAGCCTCCTGCAGGACCGCTGCGCCTGATTGCATCTCCGGTGCACAGCTTCTGCTCTGTTCCCACACCAACGGCCCCCAGCCTGCATGCGCGTGGTCGGTTGTCTTGCATACGTACGCGCCTGCGAAAACGAACTGAGTCGGCCGTTAGTCTTGCGTCGCGCGTCGGACTCGCGCCGTGCTACTCTTGCCTCGACCTTCGTATGGATGAAGGGAGTTCATCGTGCCTGGCTGCTCCGTGGCTCCACCGAGCTCGTCACGCCCAGCCGTCGCCTTCACTCCGCAGCTTCTCTTTCCGATTCGCCATGCCACACTCACACCTCCACCTTCGCGAGGACCGTGGTCTGCCTGTATTAGGGCCGTGCCTTCCGCTGCCTTCTCCTCAACAGCCTCCAACGTCCATCACGCGCGACCCCGCTGCTCCCATGCGGATCCGCCCACAGCCGTCGTACTGCAGCTCCTCCCGCACCGCGCGTGACCTCCCTGCACACCGTCGTCCTGCATGCCGTGCAACTGCTCCTCCTCTTTCTGCTGCAGGACACGCGCTCGCTTTGGCCTTGCCGCGTCACATCTGCACATATCCGAGCCGCGCGCATCCTAGACCCGCTCCCACTTCGCAGGCTCGGCTTCACTTTTCCCGCGGCTAGCATTTCGTCAACACCTTGGCTGCGTCCTCGATACGGTCACCGCATTCGCGCATCCCGCGCAGAAGCTTTCCACCTTAACTCCTCCTGCGCGTGCCTGGTCGCCAGCCATCGCTTGGTCCCCCCACGCATGGCCTCGCTGCCTGCACTGCTAGCTCCTGCGCATGCCATCGCGCGCTGCTCTTGCTCCTATGTCGCCCGTGTGCCACTCACGCGTCGTCACCGGCGCTGCACCCTTGGCCCGCCCGCGCCGCGCGCACTCGGCTCCGCCATGCACGCGCACCGCTAGCGCCTGCATACGCCGCCAGCTCGCTTGGGCACTCCACCGTGCGCCGCCCGCGCACACTTGCCGCCACCTGCGCGCCCAGCCGAGCCGTCCCCACTCCTGCGTCAGTGCCTGCTCGTGTCCACGCGCCCGTGCCTGCCTGCACGTGCCAGCGCTCTGCTCCTGCGACGCCTGCCGCCTGCTCTGCTCACCTGTGCTGCTCGCCTGTGCTGCTCCGCTCGCCCGCGCGCATCCAGCCCGCCAGCGCCGAGCCGCGCGCGCCCGCACGCCGGCCAGCGCTGAGCCACCGCGCCACGAGCCGGCCTCGCTCCGCTCCTGGGCCCGTGTCACACCCGATTTATAAGAACATAAATCAAGCAATCATATATGCGCCAGGATCAAGTCACGCATATATACAACAGATTATCAAGATATCACAACACATGTAACGAATAAAAGCGTATAAATTATAAAATGAATATCTTTATTACAACTGAATCAAGAATCAGTTCAAGGAATGCGGAAGCATAAAATGAATACATGAAGAGCTGGGCGCCACAGGGACGTCAACTGGGAGACAAACGCCTAGAAGTCGTCGAAGCCGCTGATGTAGTCCTCCACGTTGCCGGGCACTGAGCAGCAGTCGAAGATATCCGAAATAGAACAGGAAAGTAGAGAGGCAAGTGTGAGTACAAACTAGTACTCAACAAGTATAACACAAACTATGAGGCTCTAGGCTAGCTGACTCAACTGCATTAGCTTTTAGTCTTGGTAAATTTTATTAAAGCTAATTACTACAAGTGGATGAATTACCATAACCCAATTGCATAAGAAATTAATCAGTATTAATTAAGAACTACTGAGAACCATCCAAACCAAAACCACCCCGGGGAAATCTCCCTAACCAAAGGTTGATAACCCCACTAATCAGACGGAGGATCTGGGCCGCTCATGACTGTGAGCACAGCTGATATATCAGTTTTACACTCTCGAGAGGTTGCACAACTTTACCCACAAGTCGTGAGCTAGCTAGTTGTTCATCACACTTCCTTAGGTGAGATGGCTAGCAAGCACACTACGAGACCGTTACAAAGGATCACGTTGGTAAGGTGTAACCGCTAAGGATTCTGGATCAGCGACGATGGGGCCCACCTCCGGGGTACAAGACACACAGCACAGACCAAGCCAGAGGAGCAGGGACCATTGAAGCTTACCACCCCTCTTGCCCACGCAGGTAAGTTACTCCCGAACCAACACGACCTAATTGGTAAGTCAAGACCGTCCCATTCCAGTCTTGTGGTTGCGCGGTTGTCCCAGGTTGTCGCTCTATGAACCGGTCCTTATGGAGAGTGGCCAACCAAGCACTAAGCACCGTGCTGGTCCCCTAAACCAAGTTTCTACAAAAACATATTATTAAGGACACACAAACCACTCAAGCACACAACACAGAGGGTCGGCTCCAGAATTAAGTTGCATAAGATCATTAACAAATTAATTAAAAAGGACCAGGTGTGTTATAGCGCAGCAACCTAGCACAACTCACCAAAATGCAACCCAAAGGATGTATATATAGGATATCAAGTGGCTAGGAAAGTCCTTATAGGCATACAGTATTAAAATGCAGTATGAAATTGTATTTAAAAGTGATAGGATGTTCATGTTATACTTGCCTTCCTCGTACTCTCCCGGCTGCTGCTCGAACTGCTCGGAAGATGGCTGCTCCTGGTACTGATCCAAAGGCTCCGCGTCTACTCACGATCGCAACGCCAAAAACATAGTCCAGCACATACACATACATGCAAATAAGGACAAAATTTAAGAAACAGTACACCAATACAATCGAACAGCACATAAAACTGGCCTAGAACTATTCTACGCATTACAACGATCGCGTGGATATAAGAACACCTAAAATGGAGCTAAAACGCGAAAACTACGCTTGAAACAAGATCCAGGGGCTTTTCTGTAAGGAAACAGGACCTCCAGGGGGTTCTGTGCGAAAACTGGGACCTAAATGTAATTTAAGGGTAGAAATTGGGGCTAGTGCATGGAAACCCTAGACATGGACCGCGGCCACAAATTCCAGGAAGCTCAGGGGGTCAAACGGGAAGAAAAGGACCTGATCGTAATTAATTTTGAACTACAGGTGGACTGCGGGTTGATTTCCCAAAAAGGCAGGGACTCTTTAGCAAAATGAGCGGGCTGAAACGGTATCTCCTGTTCTGGGCCCTTGGATCTACTCTCTACGGCTCGGATTAGATTCAACTCGTGAAGGGGTACGCGCAGTTTCCACCCGTTGGATCTCGATCCTACGCTCCGGACTCTATCTTCCCTCGGATCTAATACCCCCCGCTGGATCTGAGATGGACGGCCCAGATTTAAAACCCCGAGCGAACCGGTACGCGCGAACGTGGTCGCTCGGATCGGGATCTTACGGTTCGCATCAAAGGAGGCCACGATCTAATCTAGGACGTTGGCTACCGATCTGACGACTCGTGGAGTTTGGGCTTGGGGTGGCGGCGCTGGGTCACCGGCGATGGGTCTCCCGCGGCAGCGCCCAGGGGAAACACGCCGGACTTGGCCTATCTTGGCCGTCCGGGCTCCATTTGGGATGAGATCAAGCCCTGGAGGACGCTGGCGGCACGTGTAATCCATCTGGGCGGTCAGTGCGGTGGATTGGGGCTCGGGTCGGTGCTCCCCACGGCGAGGGCGGCTCGGGTTCGCCGGCGTACCGCGTGAGCGCGGTTCCGGTCCCTGGGGCGGTCTACGGCCTACGGCACTAGGCGCAAAAGGGGCAGGGGGAGGAAATGCAGCTCACCGAGGGGCCGTGGAGACCGGGGCTGCGATGGAGGGAGGAAGACGACGGCAACCGGCGGCGGAGAGGATCGGGCTCCCGCGGGGAGGGGAGATGCCGAGGTGACCGGGCCCTCTGGGTGGCGGGAATCGGTCCGGGAGGTTCCTGCGAAGGTGACCAGGGGTTAAGGTAGTCTGGGGCTCGCCGGTGACGAGGAAATTTAGGCGGCGGCTCAGCTCACCGGCGGCGGTTACCTCGCGAAATCCCGATGCTGCAGAGGCTCGGGGCACAACTGCTGGGGTGGGAAGATTCCAGGCGAGGCGGCGGAGCGGATGCGGGGGTTATCGGGGTCTGTGGCACGGCGGAGCTGCGGCGCGACAGTGAGGCCAAGAGAGTTTGCGCGGCGGAGGGAAAAAGGAGCGGCGGCGCTGGAGGTCCTCGGTGGCGGCTAGGGTTAGGGTTCAAAGGGGGGTCGGGGCTGCTCTTTGAAGGGCAGCGGCGCTACCTGGGCGTGCGGGCCCGGAGCAGAGGAGGTCGCCGGAGATCTCGGGCCGTTGCGCCCGGGGAAGAAGGATGTGACACCCTAGCTGTCAAATTGTACCATAATATGTATGAAATGTAAGGCATGTGTTGATTTGTATAAGATTGGGTGTATTTGTAGAAATAAGACCCTATGTGTAATTTTATAAGGATATGAGTCCTTTTGTGCAAAATGCATGACTTACAAAAGTAATTTTCAAAAGTTACTAGGGGCCAAATTATAAGAATGCAAGTAATCATGGTAGTTCTGAAAACTTGCACCTAGGCCCAAGTTGTGTGTAAAATATGTAACAAGGACAAATCTTTATAAAATATAAAGTTTGTCCCAAGTTTCAAAATAAAGTTGCATACTTCGAGTTTTTGAATTCAAACCCTAAAACAAAGTTGTAGAGCTTGAAAAGTTTTACAACTTTCATTTTGAACACTTTTCCTTTTGAGCCCTAGTTTAAAAGTTATCGCTGGTTTACAGATAGGTCCCTGGAATTTTGGGAAAATTACATTTTGGTCCAGTCATCCCCAACCTTTCTTCTTCCTCTGGTTAATCTTCTCTGCTCCCCTGTTTTCACTGTTCCGGCGCCGCAATTTCTTCAAATTCAAGCTAGCAGTGCAGCCCCCCTTCCCCCCTCTCTCTCCTAGGCGCCGCCCTAGGCCTGCTCCTTGCCCTAGCCCGTCCCCGTGGCCGTTCCTCGCACCCCTACGTGTCTGCCGTTGCCGCCCGAGCTGTTACGTGGCCGGCCTTCCCACGCCACCTCCCTCCAGCGCGCCTCCTGTCCATCGTTGCCGCGGCCCTCTCCTTCCCGTGCACCTCCCCTTCCACGTCCTGCCCCTGGTCACCGCTCGTCGTTGGTGCTGCAGCCATTCCTTTTCTTCCCCGGTCCTCCTGCACGGTTCCTGCCTCCTTTCTTTTCCCGTGCACCTTCATCTGCACTGCGCCTGCCATTTTCTTCCTCCTCCCTGCTGTGCGCCGCCCCTCTATTCCAGGCCGCCCCAACCCTCGCCTCTGGATCCTTGCGCCGCCCCTACCCTTCCCCAGGACAGAGCTGCACCGTCGCCTCCTGCCCAATCGGCCAGAACAGCAGTACCTGTAAGTTCTTTTTTCCCCCAACGTCGATGTCTCCCTGTGGCCCTTCTCCTCGCTTCCTGATCGCCAAAAGGAGTCCCCAGGGTGCTGCTCGACCTCCCCGACCGCCGGCATGGTCCCCTCCCGTTGGAACCGAACTCCCCAAGCGCCTCCTCTGTTCAAGCTCGCCTTGAGGACCTTGTGCAACAATTAGAGCAAGCTCAGGGTGTTTTCTGCGAAGTCTAGACCCATAGGAACAGTACAGTTCGAGGACCTGTATGTAAAGGTGCTTGCTATTTCATGTGAAGTGATGCTGCTGACTTGTAAAATTAATAGAAAATAGTAGAAAATTCAAAAAAATGTGAAACCAGTTGGATTTGAATCCTCATTTCAAAATCTATCACTTTTGTTTTATAACCATGTTATGAAAGTATATGGTTTGTTCCGTGTTTAAAATAGAAGTAAAGGGATGCTTGTTATTTAATGTGAATGGTATTTCTGATTTGTAAATTCAATAGAAAATTGTAGGAAATTACAAAAATTACAAAACCAGTTTTGTTTGAAACTAGATTTTGAACTCTACAACTTCTATTAAATAAGTTTGATATGAAACCAAATAGTTTTGAATCTTTGTTAAATATAAGATAAAAAAAGTGTAATATCCATATCTCCTGCATGGTAACTGTGTTGATCTTGATTTTTGGTATGCAATCCCTATGGATTAAGCATGAATTGATATGGAATTTTCAAAACTAAGTTTGTTTTGTAATTTAAATTCTTTTAAGTTGATCAATTCAATTTGTTTTATAGTAGAATTAGCTAAATCTAGTCTATTCGGTAAAGCTTATCTAATTAGATCTTTTAGTTAGAATCTGTTAAGTATGCAATTGATCTGTGTTTAAATTTTCAAAACTTTATAACCTTAATTGTCCAAGCTTCACATTCAAATTTGAATTTAATTTAAATTGAATATTTTAATTCTTGTTTTCAATTAAATCAATGCGATAGTCATGATTAGTCATGAGTTCAATGTTTAGGATTCAAGGCTTAGGTTTCCCTCTTGTATCGTGAGTTCTTGAGTGTTAACCTTCTGGATTGCAGTTTATCGTAAAATAAAGTAAGAAGACTATACATTCTTTAATTTTATATTCTTGCATATCATATAGATCCGACTGCTTTTGCCGACGGTGTTTACAAGCTGATCGTGGATCAAGCCGTGGAAATTCCTACAGATCCCGGAACCAGAAGAAGGTTGTTCTGAAGACCTCAAGAACTTCGTCAAGGAACTCTCGGAAGGCCCGAACCAAAGTTCGGACGTTATTAACTTGACTAACCCCAGCCCCACCAGTAAAGGCAAGCCCCGGACATAACCTACTATTTTTATTACACTGCAACCTATATCTATTTACGTATTCTATGCATTAAGTTCTTAGGAATTGCTTGAAACCCTAGTTGCATTCTCCTAGGAACCAATGTGATGGATACTAGTACTTGAGTCCGACTAGCTGCTATGCTAATAGGGCCGATAGAAGTCGGGTGATTTCCTGTCACTCGCGCGATATAGGAGTTGTAATGTTTATATTCCTGTTTTCACTATAAGGATGCCGGACGGGAGTTTTGTGAGGTATCATGGTTGAGGTGATACCCCGTCTGTGTTGTTGAATTGGATAAGGCCGCGGGGTGTGTTAGCGGTGGTTAAGCATTTGAAAGTACTAACCACATGCCGCGAAATATGGTAAGCGGTAAGCCTAGTAGCCAATCGGCCCGAGGAGTGGACATACCTCCCACCACTCGTCTTGCTTCTTCTGGTTACTCATGTTCGACTGAGCAAATACGTGTTGCAAGGGCAACCAGGAATACGGGTTTTGTAGTCGCGCTACAGACGTATGTCCTGCACACATTGGGTGTGCGTATGTTCCTGCAGTCGCTTGTGGTGGCTCTGATCCACGAGTCGGAATGAAAGGCAAACGGTTGCTTTGGGACTGTCGTTGGATGTTCCAAGCGTGTGAGTTAGATTTACCTTGCAAGGTTAAATTCGATTCAGAATCGTCCGCCTCTCACGAAGAATGAGACTGCTTAATCCCTTTATCACACAGAGTAACAAGAGTAACTATATGACGAGTAATACTGATGGTTGAGATAAAGAACTCTACCTTGCTTGCTTAGTTATAAGTGCTTATCTAGAATGGATAATCACATAGAACTTGAAAGCTAAAAGTTGAAAATAAGGATCTATTCTTAGTTGCTTTTCAGCTGAAATTAAACCCAGAACCATTATAAGCCTACATAAGTCTAGTTATGGGCTAAGTATACCCAATTCCGGGTAAGCCTTGCTGAGTATTAGTATACTCAGTCTTGCTAGTTATATGTCTTGCAGGTAATGTCTGGAAGACCCTACTCTTCCCTTGCCCTGGCCCTGTGTTCTTTCAGAAGGTTGGTCCGTGGAATGGGATCCGTCCCCGGCCAGCACTGGTGATATCAAGCGATGTCGTGCTCGGGCTTAGCATGACATCCGTCTTAACGACGAGTTGAAATCATCGCATATGTTTTCCGCTGCTAAAAACCATAGTTTTAACAGCTTGTAATCTTTTCTCTGAATTTAAATCTTCGTACCTCTATTGGAAACCCTTGTAACGTAATTTCCTCTGTGATGTAAAATGTGATGGTGATTGTATCTCTGGACTCACCTTCGTGTGAGGTAACCTTATTTGATCCTGCGTATCGGTGGTTTATCGGGACGTTACCCGACAGGCCAAGGGATTATACCGTTTGAAGCACGTTGGAGCCCTCGGGAGTGGACTCACGTACTTGAGCCGGTATAATTCAGGTTGGTTCTGCCACAAAGGAGGGGGAGAGGAAGGCGCTGACGCGCGGGCCCGGGCTGGCAGAGAGAAAGGGAGAGGGAGGGGGCGCTCGGGCTGAGGAGCAGGGGGAGGCTGGGCTGGGCGCGTGCTGGGCCGTGCAGGAAGAGGAGGGGGAAAGGGTGCTGGGCCTCGGGTGCCCATGCGGGAGAGAGGAGGAGAAAAGGGCCCGAGGGGAAAAAGGAAGGGAGGGAAGTGGGCCGGGCTGAAAGAGGGTTGGGCTGCTTCTTTTCCCTGTTCTTTTCCTTTTTCCTTTCCACTCTCAAACCATTCAAACCATTCCATTTGAATTCAAATAAATTTGAATTCAAACCCAACACAAATAAAACAATGCACCAGCATGAATGCACAAACAAGTTGACTCTATAATTAATTTTATTTCCTTGTGTTATAAATTGCTTTAAATGCGAGATAAAATAGAGGAAACCTTGGAAATTTTATTTGAGCCAAAATAAATTCATTAAAATTTAAGGAAATTACCTTAGGGTGTTACAAACCTACCCCCCTTACAGGAATCTCGTCCCGAGATTCGGATAGGCTAGCTAGCAAAGAGATCGGGGTATGTCTTTCTCAACTCATCTTCTCGCTCCCAAGTAGCCTCATCCTCCGTGTGATGACTCCACTGAACACGGCACATCTTGATCTTCTTATTCCTGGTAACTCTCTCAGATATCTCGAGAACCTTTACCGGATGCTTGACGTAAGTCAGATCCTCCTGCACATCTAACCCTTCTATCGGTGCTTGCTCTTCTGGCACCCTCAAGCACTTCTTCAGCTGAGATACGTGGAACACATCGTGCACTCCTGAGAGACTGGGTGGTAACTCCAAACGATATGCCACCTCACCTTTCCGTTCCAGCACCTTGAACGGACCAATGTATCGAGGAGCTAGCTTCCCTCTTACATTAAACCTGCGGATTCCTCTCATTGGCGAGACCTTCAGGTACACATGATCACCCACTGCGAAGGTCAAATCTCGGCGACGAACATCCGCATAGCTCTTCTGACGAGTCTGTGCGACCCTCAGGTTCTCGCGCACCTGCTGTACCAGCTGTTCTGCCTCTTCAACAATATCCGGACCAAACACCTGCCTCTCGCCAACCTGATCCCAATACAGCGGAGTCCTGCACTTCCGACCATATAGGGCCTCGAAAGGGGATTTCTTCAGACTGGCCTGATAACTGTTGTTATATGAAAACTCTGCATACGGCAGGCACTTATCCCAGCTGGTACCATACTGAATAGCACAGGCTCAAAGCATATCCTCCAACACTTGGTTGGTTCTTTCTGTCTGCCCATCTGTCTGAGGATGATATGCAGTACTGAAGCGCAGCTTCGTATCCAACGAATCATGCAACTGCTCCCAGAACCGCGAAGTGAACTGAGATCCTCGATCAGATATGATCTTCTTTGGAACACCATGCAGACAGACGATCCTGGAGATGTACAACTCTGCGAGTCTAGCGCTGGAGTAAGTAGTGTTCACCGGAATGAAGTGAGCAACCTTCGTCAACCGATCCACTACTACCCATATGGAGTTGTACCCTTTCTGAGTACGAGGCAAGCCAACAATGAAGTCCATAGTGATTTCCTCCCATTTCCACTTTGGAATCTTCAATGGCTGCAATAGACCTGCTGGTCTCTGATGCTCTGCCTTGACACGCTGACAAGTGTCCCAGATAGCCACGTACTCCGCAATGGAACGCTTCATTCCATACCACCAGAATCGTTCCTTCAGGTCGTAATACATCTTCGTACTGCCTGGATGGATAGAATATGCGGTATCATGAGCTTCACTCAAGATCAGCTTCCTGAGATCCGCAACATCCGGCACACAGATACGACCCTTGTACCACAAGGTACCCTGATCATCCTCTCTGAAATGAGGTGCTTTGCCAATCTTGATCAACTCACGAATCTCTTGCAGCTTCTTATCTTCTTTCTGATGCTGCCTGATCTCTGCCTCTAGAGTGGGTTCTGCCTCGAATGATGTACCCGAGGTGTGATGCAAGAAACCCAGACTCAACTGCTCAAACTCCTCACATAACTCCTGAGGCATCTGAAAAGCCACGGCCATGTTAACATAGCTCTTCCTGCTCAAAGCATCTGCCACGACATTAGCCTTGCCCGGATGATAGTGAATCTCCAGGTCGTAATCCTTGACCAACTCTAGCCATCTTCGCTACCGCATGTTCAGCTCGCTCTGAGTGGAAATATACTTGAGGCTCTTGTGATCGGTGTAAATATCACACCTCTGCCCAAACAAATAATGCCTCCATATCTTCAGAGCATGCACAACTGCGGCTAACTCCAGATCATGAGTGGGATAATTTAGCTCGTGCCGGCGCAACTGCCGCGAAGCATAAGCTATCACTCTGCCTTCCTGCATCAGGACGCAACCAAGACCATCCCTCGAAGCATCACAATACACTGTGAACCTCTTGCTCTGGTCTGGCAAAGTAAGGACTGGCGCCGTAGTCAACCTTTTCTTCAGCTCCTCGAAGGCACTCTGACGCTCATCAGTCCAATAGAAATCCACACCCTTCTCTAGCAAGGAAGTCAAAGGCTTCGCAATCTTGGAGAAATTCTCAATGAACCTCCGATAATATCCAGCTAAGCCCAGAAAAGAGCGGACTTCCTTCACTGTCTGCGGAACAACCCAGTCAAGCACATCCTTCACCTTTCCGGGGTCCACAGCAATACCTCCCTTGGAGATAACATGACCGAGGAACGGAACCTCGTCAATCCAGAACTCGCACTTACTGAGCTTGGCATACAGCTTGTGCTCTCTGAGCCTCTGCAACACAAGCCTCAGATGTTTCTCATGCTCTGCTTCTGACTTGGAATATATCAGGATATCATCAATGAATATCACCACAAAGGTGTCCAGATAATCCATGAAAACCTTGTTCATCAGATGCATGAAGAAAGCTGGAGCATTGGTCAAGCCAAAGGACATGACCGTGTACTCGTATAGCCCATACTTGCAAGTGAATGCCGTCTTCGGAATATCCTCAGAACGAATCTTCAGCTGATGATAACCTGAACGCAGATCAATCTTCGAGAACACACAAGCACCCTGAAGCTGATCGAAAAGATCCTCAATACGGGGCAATGGATGCTTGTTCTTGATGGTGACTGCGTTCAGTTCCCGATAATCGACGCACATCCTCTTCGCGCCATCCTTCTTCTCTACAAGCAATACAGGGAAAGCCCAAGGAGAGAAACTGCGACGGATATAACCCTTAGCTAGCAACTCGTCAATGGTCTTCTTAACTTCCTCATGCTCAACAGGTGCCATACGATAGGGCCGCTTAGCAATAGGAGCTGTGCCCGGCAAGAGGTCAATGGAAAACTCAATGTCGCGATCAGGCGGCATACCTGGCAAATCATCCGGAAAGACATCCGGGAACTCAGACACCACACGAATACCATCCGTGGGTCTAGCCTCCATCTGATGAAGAAATCCAGAAGGCTCTGTAGCTCCAACAGTGACCTCTTGACCATCCGGTGCTGACAGAAGAATAGTCCTCTGAGCACAATCTATCCAGACTCCCCACTTAGCAAGAGTCTCCATCCCGAGGATCACATCAATGCCCTTGGTGTCTAGCACCATCAGATTTGCACTGAAATCTACCCCCCTTATGGCCACACTGACTCTGGGACAGAAGATATGAGACCTCAACTGTCCTCCCGGTGAAGATACTAACATGCACCTCTTTAATGTGCTAGTAGGAATACCATGATGCTCAACAAAAGACTGGGTGATGAAAGAATGTGTAGCACCAGTATCAAAAAGTACTGTAGCAGGATGGGTGTTGACCATGAACGTACCAATAACCACGTTAGGAGCGTCGGCCGCTGACTCAGCTGTCACGTGGTTCACCCTGCCCTGAGCTGGGGCCTTGGGCGGTGCTGCACGCCCCTGCTGTCCTGCCTGTGCCTTCCGAGGACAGACGTTGGCGTAGTGCCCCGGCTCGCCGCAGTGAAAGCATACTCGAGGAAATGCAGCGGCCTGCTGCCCAGGAGGAGGAGTGGGCGCTCCCTGCCTCTGAGCTGGTGGAGCCGGAGGTGCTGGAAGCCTCTGACCCTGACCTGCCTGCGGCTGCTGCTGAGGACGAGGCGGGTACTGCTGCCGCTGCTGGTACGGCTGGACCTGCCTCTGGTGCTGCTGTTGCTGTGGATGCTGATAGCGGGGACTAGTGTTGCTGCCCGACGAGGATGGAGCCATCTTCCTCTTCTTATCCTCAATCTCCCGGCGCTTACGCTCGGTGTTGAGGGCCGCATCAACCAGCTGGTTGAAGTTGTCGAAGCGGTGGTTCAGCAGCGCATACTGGATGTGATCATCCAGTCCCTCCTTGAAATACTCCTGCTTATCGCTATCACGGGTGACGTCAGCAGGGGCATAGCGGGCCAGCTGAAGGAAACGGTCACGGTACTCCGTCACCGTCATCGATCCCTGAAATAACGAACACAGATAACAAGGGTAGAAATCGCTCAATATGTCAAGCTTACGAAAAGAGATCAAGGATAGATCAAGCTCAAAGGAAATCGTAGAGATTTTCGTTCAAATTTACCTGCTTAAGGGCACGGAACTCCTTCTGCTTCATCTTCATGATGCCCTCAGGGATATGATGGTTCCTGAAGCTCTCACGGAACTGGACCCAGGTGAGAGAGTCGCAGTCCTGAGCCGGGTAGGACTCCCACCAGTCAAGAGCGGAGCCTCGCAGCTGCCCTGCTGCGTACAGAACTCGCTCACGGTCTTCGCACTGAGCAACAACCAACTGGCGCTCCACCGAACGAAGCCAGTCGTCCGCCTGGAGTGGGTCCGTGGCGTGAGAGAAGGTCGGAGGATGACCTCTCAGGAAATCCGCACGCCGATCACGGGGCTGAGGCGGCGGTGGAGGCGATGGCTGAGCGTGGATATGCTGCAGAGCCTGAACTGTATTGTTCAGGGTAGCCATCATCTGCATCTAGAGCTGGAAGAACTGCTCCGGGGTCAGTGGTGGCGGCATCGGTAGCGGCCGACCAGTACTCTGGTTGTTCTGCTCCTGCTGGTCAGAACCGGAACCGGTGCGTCTGGTGTTCACCATCTGATTGCAATAAACGAAATTTATGAGAATAAGGTATGGTGCCGCTGCGGAAATGAAACTTCGATAGGATATAATAGAGAGAAAGGAATATAGGTTTTACCCCCAACGATCTAACTTAAATTTTATTATTTAGTTCAAGTTGGGTTAGGGTCGATTTGCATGAACAAATTTAACTACTAAACTATGCAATCAACCAAAGATCCAAATCATACATTTGCACAATAACAAACAGTCAATATTCACAACTTAGTCAAGTTTATCACACTACTCGACTAACATACTCGTTCTAGCGCACTTTTATCAGGATAGCCTAAACTTATAGGGTTAAACGAACTCAGGCCAACGTCTACAGAAAACTCAAGCTATTTCTCAGAAAGGACCGGAGAGAGATAGCATATCAAGGACTTAAGACTCAAGGAATAGAAGCAAAAATGAATGCTTGGGTTTTGCGGAAGCAGAGCAAGCGAAAAGAAGTCCTAAACTCGACCAGTTCTATCTAGGCTTCGTCCTACAGTCAACACGGCTCTGATACCAATCTGTCACACCCGATTTATAAGAACATAAATCGAGCAATCATTTATGCGCCAGGATCAAGTCACGCATATATACAACAGATTATCAAGATATCACAACACATGTCACGAATAAAAGTGTATAAATTATAAAATGAATATCTTTATTACAACTGAATCAAGAATCAGTTCAAGGAATGCGGAAGCGTAAAATGAATAAATGAAGAGCTGGGCGCCACAGGGACGTCGACTGGGAGACAAACGCCTAGAAGTCGTCGAAGCCGCTGACGTAGTCCTCCACGTTGCCGGGCACTAAGCAGCAGTCGAAGATATCCGAAATAGAACAGGAAAGTAGAGAGGCAAGTGTGAGTACAAACTAGTACTCAACAAGTATAACACAAACTATGAGGCTCTAGGCTAGCTGACTCAACTGCATTAGCTTTTAGTCTTGGTAAATTTTATTAAAGCTAATTACTACAAGTGGATGAATTACCATAACCCAATTGCATAAGAAATTAATCAGTATTAATTAAGAACTACTGAGAACCATCCAAACCAAAACCACCCCCGGGGAAATCTCCCTAACCAAAGGTTGATAACCCCACTAATCAGACGGAGGATCTGGGCCGCTCATGACTGTGAGCACAGCTGATATATCAGTTTTACACTCTCGAGAGGTTGCACAACTTTACCCACAAGTCGTGAGCTATGCTAGTTGTTCATCACACTTCCTTAGGTGAGATGGCTAGCAAGCACACTACGAGACCGTTACAAAGGATCATGTTGGTAAGGTGTAACCGCTAAGGATTCTGGATCAGCGACGATGGGGCCCACCTCCGGGGGTACAAGACACACAGCACAGACCAAGCCGGAGGAGCAGGGACCATTGAAGCTTACCACCCCTCTTGCCCACGCAGGTAAGTTACTCCCGAACCAACACGACCTAATTTGTAAGTCAAGACCGTCCCATTCCAGTCTTGTGGTTGCGCGGTTGTCCCAGGTTGTCGCTCTATGAACCGGTCCTTATGGAGAGTGGCCAACCAAGCACTAAGCACCGTGCTGGCCCCCTAAACCAAGTTTCTACAAAAACATATTATTAAGGACGCACAAACCACTCAAGCACACAGCACAGAGGGTCGGCTCCAGAATTAAGTTGCATAAGATCATTAACAAATTAATTAAAAAGGACCAGGTGTGTTATAGCGCAGCAACCTAGCACAACTCACCAAAATGCAACCCAAAGGATGTATATATAGGATATCAAGTGGCTAGGAAAGTCCTTATAGGCATACAGTATTAAAATGCAGTATGAAATTGTATTTAAAAGTGATAGGATGTTCATGTTATACTTGCCTTCCTCGTACTCTCCCGGCTGCTGCTCGAACTGCTTGGAAGATGGCTGCTCCTGGTACTGATCCAAAGGCTCCGCGTCTACTCACGATCGCAACGCCAAAAACATAGTCCAGCACATACACATACATGCAAATAAGGACAAAATTTAAGAAACAGTACACCAATACAACCGAACAGCACATAAAACTGGCCTAGAACTATTCTATGCATTACAACGATCGCGTGGATATAAAGAACACCTAAAACGGAGCTAAAACGCGAAAACTACGCTTGAAACAAGATCCAGGGGCTTTTCTGTAAGGAAACAGGACCTCCAGGGGGTTTTGTGCGAAAACTGGGGACCTAAATGTAATTTAAGAGTAGACATAGGGGCTAGCGCATGGAAACCCTAGACATGGACTGCGGCCACAAATTCCAGGAAGCTCAGGGGGTCAAACGGGAAGAAAAGGACCAGATCGTAATTAATTTTGAACTACAGGTGGACTGCGGGTTGATTTCCCAAAAAGGCAGGGACTCTTTTGCAAAATGAGCGGGCTGAAACGGTATCTTCTGTTCTGGGCCCTTGGATCTACTCTCTACGGCTCGGATTAGATTCAACTCGCGAAGGGGTACGCGCAGTTTCCACCCGTTGGATCTCGATCCTACGCTCCGGACTCTATCTTCCCTCAGATCTAATACCCCCCGCTGGATCTGAGATGGACGGCCCAGATTTAAAACCCCGAGCGAACCGGTACGCGCGAACGTGGTCGCTCGGATCGGGATCTTACGGTTCGCATCAAAGGAGGCCACGATCTAATCTGGGACGTTGGCTACCGATCTGACGACTCGTGGAGTTTGGGCTTGGGGTGGCAGTGCTGGGTCACCGGCGATGGGTCTCCCGCGGCAGCGCCCAGGGGAAACACGCCGGACTTGGCCTATCTTGGCCGTCCGGGCTCCATTTGAGACGAGATCAAGCCCTGGAGGACGCTGGCGGCACGTGTAATCCATCTGGACGGTCAGTGCGGCGGATTGGGGCTCGGGTCGGTGCTCCCCACGGCGAGGGCGGCTCGGGTTCGCCGGCGTACAGCGTGAGCACGGTTCCAGTCCCTGGGGCGGTCTACGGCCTACGGCACTGGGCGCAAAAGGGGCAGGGGGAGGAAATGCAGCTCACCGAGGGGCCGTGGAGACCGGGGCTGCGACGGAGGGAGGAAGACAACGGCAACCGGCGGCGGAGAGGATCGGGCTCCCGCGGGGAGGGGAGATGCCGAGGTGACCGGGCCCTCTGGGTGGCGGGAATCGGTCCGGGAGGTTCCTGCGAAGGTGACCAGGGGTTAAGGTAGTCTGGGGCTCGCCGGCGACTAGGAAATTTAGGCGGCGGCTCAGCTCACCGGCGGCGGTTACCTCGCGAAATCCCGATGCTGCAGAGGCTCGGGGCACAACTGCTGGGCGTGGGAAGATTCCAGGCGAGGCGGCGGAGCGGATGCGGGGGTTATCAGGGTCTGTGGCACGGCGGAGCTGCGGCGCGACGGTGAGGCCAAGAGAGTTTGCGCGGCGGAGGGAAAAAGGAGCGGCGGCGCTGGAGGTCCTCGGTGGCGGCTAGGGTTAGGGTTCAGAGGGGGGTCGGGGCTGCTCTTTGAAGGGCAGCGGCGCTACATGGGCGTGCGGGCCCGGAGCAGAGGAGGTCGTCGGAGATCTCGGGCCGTTGCGCCCGGGGAAGAAGAAGGAGGGGGAGAGGAAGGCGCTGATGCGCGGGCCCGGGCTGGCAGAGAGAAAGGGAGAGGGAGGGGGCGCTCGGGCTGAGGAGCAGGGGGAGGCTGGGCTGGGCGCGTGCTGGGCCGCGCAGGAAGAGGAGGGGGAAAGGGTGCTGGGCCTCGGGTGCCCATGCGGGAGAGAGGAGGAGAAAAGGGCCCGAGGGGAAAAAGGAAGGGAGGGAAGTGGGCCGGGCTGAAAGAGGGTTGGGCTACTTCTTTTCCCTGTTCTTTTCCTTTTTCCTTTCCACTCTCAAACCATTCAAACCATTCCATTTGAATTCAAATAAATTTGAATTCAAACCCAACACAAATAAAACAATGCACCAGCATGAATGCACAAACAAGTTGACTCTATAATTAATTTTATTTCCTTGTGTTATAAATTGCTTTAAATGTGAGATAAAATAGAGGAAACCTTGGAAATTTTATTTGAGCCAAAATAAATTCATTAAAATTTAAGGGAATTACCTTAGGGTGTTACAGCCCGCCCGCTCTGCGCACGCGCCCCGCGCTGCACGCCTGCGCGCGCTCCTGCCTAGATCCGCAGCCGCCAGCCGCGCCGCTCGCCTGCTGCCGTAGCTGCCGCGCCCGAGCCGCCCGCTCCAGCGCGCCAGTCCCCGCGCGCTGCCGCTCCTGAGCCGCCGCGTTGCCGCACGCGCCTGGCCCGCATCGCCTGGGGCCGCTCGCCCAGCGCCCGACCGAGCCTGTGCGCCTGCTGTTCATCCACTGCTTGCTCTGCTGGTAGAGGTAAGAGAGAGGGGGGGGGGGCCAAAGGAGATAAGGATGGAGGCCAAGAGAAAAACGCCAACGGTGGAGACAAAAGGAGGCGCCAGGGATAAGAAAAAAAACAGAGGAGAAGGGGAAAAGAGATTTTCCAAGGACTTATGCGCAATTTCAAAAAATTGTAGGGACCTTTCTGTAAAGCAAAATTTCTCATCAATCTAGAACCCTAATGAAGAAATGCCCAAAATGAAAGTTGGGGAGTTTTTCAAGCTCTGCAACATTGCTTTAGGGCTCAAGTCCAAAAACTCAAAACTTATATCTTTACAAGTGAAATTTTGAACAAAAGTTGGATTTGAATTACTTTTGTCCTACAGAGCGTAACTTTATAAAATTCAGGACCTAAATGCAAGCATTTATGACACGTCATGATGACGGGATAGACTCATCATATTGGTTGGATAGACATGTCATGATGACTTGCACTTTTTACACTTTAGTCCTGAGTAACTTTGAAAATTACTTTTGTAAATCAACTACTTGCACAAAAGGACTTATACTTTTATAAAATTACATAAATACCCTTATTTTAACCACTTTACCCAAAATTTTTACACAACTCAACACATGCATTTCTAATGCAACTTTTTGGGTAAAGATAAATTTTTACAAGACATAAAATAAGAAAAACATATTTGCAAAACAAAACTACCCTTCACTCATTTTGAGATTACCTCCCATCCAAATACATTTTGCAAAAACAACCTTAGGTTTTTCTAAAATTACAAAAATGCCCTTTTTACTTGCACTTTAAATTTTCAAAAGCTTCACACAAACACACATGAGCTTTATACTATCAAACACATATTTCACACTAACAAAATACATCTCTAGCATTACAAGTACACGAACTGTCACAAAAACCTAGGGTTGTTTTTGCAAAATATAATTGGATAGGAGGTAACTGCAAAATAAGTGAAGGGTAGTTTTGCTAACACATTTTTCTTACTTTATCCCCTGTAAAAAAAATAATAATAAAATAATAAAAAAATAAAAAAATATGTATATATCCAAAAGTTTCATTTGAAATGTATATGTTGAAAAGTGTAAAAAGGTGAATTGTAAAAGTAACTTTCAAAGTTACTAAGGGCTAAAGTGTAAAAAGGTGCAAGTCATCATGACATGTCTATCCAGTCATCATGATATGTCTATCCAGTCATCATGACATGTCTATCCAGTCATCATGACATGTCATAAATGCTTGCATTTAGGTCCCAAATATTATGAAATTTACACCCTTTAGGACAAAAACCATATAATCTTAATTTTAGTCCAAGGTTTTAAATTAACACTTCATTCTTTGAGTTTTTGAATTTAAACTCTAAAACAAAGTTGTAGGATTTGAAAAGTTGCATAACTTTTATTTTTAAACACTTTTTCATTTGAACTCTAGAATAGTGGGAAAACTTGGTTTACAATGAGGTCCCTGTATTTTCTATAATTGCAGAAAAGTCCCTGGATGCATCCCACTTTGCTTCCTCTTCTGTTTCTTTTCTGCAAGTTCTGCGCCGTCGCTTGCCGCCTGCTGTACCGTGCCTTATCATCCTCCTCCTCCTCCTCCTCCTCCTCCTCCTCCTATATAAGCCCGCACACTCCCTTGCTCTTTTGCTCTCCTCCTCCTCTTCCTTTCCTGCCTTCTTCTACTTCTTCGATCAGAGCTACCCGCTGCCATGGCTGCCGTCGCCGCTGTTCGCCGTGTGCAGCCATCAACAGCCCCTCCCCGCTCTCCTCGACCCCCTGCCGAGCTTCTCCACTCCCTACCGGTGCTCCCCGATCCCACCCTGGTTCAAACCCCTCAACAGACCGTCCCACTGACGTTCGCCGTCGACCTTCCTCCGCCGCTGCTTCGGCCTCCCCGTCGACCCGGCCGTCCAGCAACTCCCACCCCTCGCTGATCACTCCAGCAGGACCACATCACCTCGAAGAAGCTCCTGGACCACCTCACTGAGCCTCTTCAACCCCCAGCATACCGGAACATCGCTGCTGTAACAGAGCCCCACCGCCACCGGCCTTCCTCTGGTCACCCCGGCTTCAACCGAGCCCATCCAAAGGTAGCTCTCGTGTCTCTCATGCTCCCCCGCCTCTCCCTCACCGCCGAGAAGCACCCCATCGCCGGAATCGAGCTCCCTGAGCTTTCTCTGTTCCAAAAATCACGACCAGGGACTCCACACAACAATAGGAAGAATTCTAGGGGCCTATCTGCACAACCCATGACTCACATGAATAGTGTCGCGCTGGACCTTCTTGAAATTTCTAGCTGAAATTTTGAAAAATCATAGTAAATCATAGAAAAGTCAGAAAAATGTCAAACCAATTGGGTTTGAATCCTTGGGTTAAATACTGCAACTTTTGTGTTATGATCATGAGATGAATCTATGTATTTTGTGCCGTGATTTAATTAGTAGAAAATGGATGCTTTAATTAGATCTTTTGATTCACAGCTGTGCTATAGCTGAAATTTGGAACATAAGTTGTGCATGTCTTGAATAGCTCTGTGTGAAATTTGCAGAGCCAGATCTCTTGTTTAGCTATGATGTTTGAGTATTTTTTATGTATGTTGATGAAAACCTCATAAATTAATTCCAGATGCATCTATTCATGTTTGTAGCTTAAAATTTAACCTTAGCATTCTTTCAACATGTTTAGTTCATGATAAAATTTTGAGAGTCAGAAACCTAGTGTAACTGAAGTTATGGATATAGGCTTAGATTCAAAGGAGATTCATGAACAATAGTTTTGGTTCATGAATAATTATGATAATATGCTGGAATATTACTCTTGTACAGTAGAACATGTCTATAAATTTTGAACCCCAGATCTAGTATAGAATTACAGTTATAAATGTATCTTAATCATTTAATATGTGTTCTTGTTTAATTTTGTGGCATAGTTCCTGTTTAATTAAAATCCTGATAAATTTACAATAAATGTAATTAGACTAAAGCAATGTTTAGTAATTTCTACAGCCTTAGTTTTAAAGTGCATTTCTCTATAAAATTCATTTAAGTTTTACATGTTGTTTATTTAAATCATTTATTTTGATTAATCTGTTGCATAAAGATGTTAAGTGTAATTAGTTTGTTTGCTTAAGATAACCAAGTATACTACCTAATGTATTTAGTTTAGATGTTTAGGGTAACCAACCCTGTTACCTAATAATAACATGTTTGAATGCCCGATAAATGAATGCCCAGTAAAAGAGTGAATAACATGTTTGATAAATAGAATGTCTTTCGTGTTGCATTTTCTTGATTGCTTGGTAGTGTTAGCTCATATTTTTATGATAGAGATGTGTGATGTTTAGTTAATCCTTTCACACGAGTGCTCATGTTCCTGCCATCAAGACATTATCCTTGTCTTGATTGCAGTCTCCTTAAGGTCCTTTTCGTATAAGGATCCTTGTTAGTTCGTGTGTATCTGCTGCTTAGCTAATACATCTCTGTAGCTATGCTTCAACATCGGCTATTAGCTCAGCCGCTAAGCATCCGTTTCAATTGAATCTATGATGTTTCATTGTAACGGCTGTCAGCCGATGCAATTCATTTGATATGCTTCTACCATCGGCTGGTTAGCCGATACGGTTTTTATCTTTCTAATATCGGCTACTGCCGATACAATTCTTTTGTTCTGTCCTACATCGGCTGCACATAGTCGATGTACCGCAGATGCACACACGATCTTAGGGTTCTTGCTATCGGCCAATCCAAGCCGATTCTAGTTGTTTTCCATATCGGTCAAATATGGCCGATCAATCCTTAGTTTTCCCATCCTTATCTGCACACTTCTATCAGCCGATTTATCGGTTAGGAAATCAGCTATATACCTATCGGTCACAGACCCTCAACCACACTCCAATTGGCTGCATATCTGTAAAACATATCCTCATCGGCACAAGCCCATTAGCCACATCCTCTTCAGTCTAATTCCGCACTTGTGGTCTCATCAGCCTAGTCCGATATTATTGTTCTATTCCACCTAATTCTTGTAACAGGTCTGACTTAGATAACCCCATCGGCTTTACGTCACTCAATTGTTGTACTGACGTAATCAAGCCGATGCAACCACACCTAGTTACCTAGGATAACACTTAAACACATCTCAGTTAGGCACAGTCAGTGCAGAGTAGGACAATCAGCTACACGGCAGATATGCCCCAGTAGATATAGGAGAACATTAAGGGTGAAGACCAGCTACACAGCCAACCCACCAATCGACTGAACACGCCGAGGCCCAGACCGTACGGATACATAGTTCGACTAATCTACCAATACACCATCGGCTAAGCCGATGCACGCAGTGATCAGCTAGACATCCGATTTAGATGACATATCGACTGCACCTGCCGAAACACACCACCACAGATCGGCAAGTTAGCACAGTAAGAGTCTCTATTAAGCATGGCCGATACAGCTTTAGCCAATCAGCTAGCACCAGTAGACCTCCAATCGGCTAGACCTGATGCACATGAATCGGTTAAGGCCAAGGCCAATGCACCAACCAATCGGATAGACCAAAAACATGCTGATAATCCAATCGGCAAGATCTTTCCTTTTTCTATCCTTGAAGTACTGTACCTTCAACGTTCCTCTCCATATCAGCCGATTTGACCTCAGGTGAACCCAAATCGGCTAATCTTTTCTACTCATATACAGAGATCGCTCCTGCCGATTTCTCTTCCAAATAGAAATTAGCAGATTTCCTAAAACTGTATAGATAGCTCCCTTCTTTACCAATTCTATCAGCTAAACCCTTGTTGTTTCCAATTGGCTCTATGGTAATCCTCAATATATAACCGATTGTAATTAGTTGTCCAACTAAAGCTCTACCCAAGTTAGTTTCTGATCTTTTTGATTGTTATGCGAGTAGTATGTTAAATGAGTGTTGGATTGCAACTTTGTCGTGAAGTAAAATAGCTTTATGTGCACACTTTGAATGTAATGTTGCATCACATGTAGATATGACTACTTCCGTAGACGGTACCTACGAGATCTCCCAGGAGTCTGCAGAGGATGCTTCTAAAGACCAAGTGAATATCACCAAGGGATTATCTGAAGCCCCGAACAAAAGTTCGGAAGATAATAATACTAACATCCCTGACTCTAGCCCCACCAATAAAGGCAAGCCCCGAACATAACCCTTACTTTATTTACACTGCAACCTATATTATTTATATTTATCTATGCATTACGTTTTTAGGAATTGTATGAGAAACCCTAGATACATTTTCCTAGAAACCAATGTATTGAATACTAGCATTTGAGTCCGAATAGCCGCTCTGCTAATAGGACCGGTAGAAGTCGGGTGATTTCCTGTCACTCGTGCGATATAGGAGTTGTAATGTTTAAATTCCTATAATCACTATAAGGATGACGGAGGGGATTTATGTGAGGTATCATGGTTGAGGTGATACCCCGTCTGTGTTGTTGAATTTGATAAGGTCGCAGTGTGTGGTAGCGGTGGTTAAGCGTTCGAAAGTACTAGCCACATACCACGAAATATGGTAAGCGGTAAGCCTAGTAACCAATCGGCCCGAGGAGTGGACATACCTCCCACCACTCGTATTTTGGTTTTTCCTGTTACTCGATTCGATGTGTGGGAATACGTGTTGCCGGGCAACCAGGAGTACGGCTGTGTAGTCACTCTACAAGCGTACGTCCTGCACATTGGATGTGCGTATGGTCCTGCAGTCGCTTGTGGTGGATCTGATCCACTAGTCGGAATGAAAGTCAAACGGTTGCTTCGGAACAATCTCTGGATGTTCCAAGCGTGTGAGTTAGGTTTACCTTGCAAGGCTAAAATTCGATTCAGGAATCATCCGTTTCACGCGGAGATTGAGACTGTTTGATCCCTTTACCACATAGAGTAACAAGAGCAACTTTGTGATTATCAAAGATGATGTTGGCAAAAGATTCTACCATACTTGAATAGCTATAGGTGCTTATCTAGAATGAATAATCACATAGAACTTGGAAGCTAAAAGTTGACATTAAGGATCTACTCTTTGTTGCTTTTCAGCTGAAAACTCTACCCAAAACCTGAAAAGCCTTCATAAGTCTAGTTACATGGCTAAGTATACCATGAGACGGGTAAGCCTTGCTGAGTATTAGTATACTCAGCCTTGCTAGTTATATGTTTTTCAGGTAATGTCTTTGAAGACCCTACTCTTCCCCTATCTTGGCCTTATGCTCTTCCAGATGGTTGGTCCATGGAATGGGATCCATCCCCGGCCAACACTGATGATACCGAGTGATGTCGTGCCCGGGCTTAGCATGACATCCGTCTTGACAACGTGTTGTAAATCGTCGCGTTTGTTTTCCGCTGGCAAGAACCTTAACTTTAACGGTTTGTAATAATTGTACTAAATGTGGAACTTAGTACTACTTTTGGAAACTCTTGTAATGTAATTCCCTGTGATGTAAAATATGATGGTGACTGTATCTCTGGACTCACCTTCATGTGAGGTAACCTTATTCGATCCCGGAAGTTAGGTGGTTTCATCGGGACTCTACCCGACAGGCCAAGGGGTTACACCGTTTGAAGTACGTTGGAGCCCTTGAGAGAGGACATGCGTATTTGAGCCGGTGTAATTCAGGTTGGTTCTGCCACAGTTCCTAAGTTTCATGCATCTAGGGTTTCATTACAACTCCTAAAACTTAATGCACAATATAGATATATAACATAATAAGTGTATAATTTGAAAAACTGGGTTATGCACCGGGGCTTGCCTTCTTGGGTGAGGCTGGGGTCAGGAATGTCAATATCTTCCGAACTTTGGTTCGGGGCTTCAGTAAGATCTTCGGCAATGTTCACTTGGTCTTCAGATATACCTTGCTCGGGTTTCGGGACCAATTCGTAGGTTCCGTCTTCAAGCGTCGTCGATTCTACATGATATGCAATGATTTGAATTAAGTAATTATTAAGTCAATAACTTTCCTTCACGATAAGGTTGCAATCCAACAACTCATGTTCAAACATCACAAAACAATGGATTTGAGTTCCAAGAATTCAAATTTTACTTATTATAAATTAAACCAATTAACTTTACTAGCATCATCATTAATTTCTATAGCTTCAAGCATAGGAGTACTGAGGTTAGGAATTTAACTACACACATCTGAAGTTAATACAAGACTTCTGTTAAATTTTCATATTTTTAAACCTAACAGAATAGTAGTATAAAAATGAACAAATTCAAACTTAAGATAACAAGTTTTATTTTTTTAGTTTGAAATCTATAGAGGCTCTAGCTTTGAATTTTTATAAGTGTGTTCACCTCTATCAGATGAGATTGCTATAAATTTTTCATAAAGTTTTGAAAGTAGATACTAAGTTATTTGAATTAAATTCAAATTTCAAGTTTAAATCAAAACCTTAAGTTAAACAGTGCTATAAAATTATTCAAAATTTATTATGATTTACTCAACATCAGAACAACACATGGTAAAAAAATCTAAGCATGAAAGTATCAGTAACATGCCTGAATAAATTTATTTCATTTCAAGCTTACTTTGCACAAATTTAAATGAGTTCAAGTTAGAGTGCAGTACTGATGGTGAGATTTGCACACAAGTTCACTCATATCACATACAATTTGCATACCAAAAATTACATGAAATAAAGCTAACATGTAAAAGATACTTAAAAGATTCTCTTTTGATAGAGTTTAAAATCGAACTTAAAATATTAAGTTTCAAACTAAATTTTAGTAACAAAAGTTGTACGACTAGACTCCTAGAGTATAACAGAACTGGTTTGACAATTTTTGAATTTTTCTACAAATTTCTATCAATTTTCAAAGCTGTCTGATTTGAATTGAGGGGGGTACTGATATTTTTGCAGAGAAGACCGTAGAAAGAAAAGAAGGTCTGCAATTGGGTCCCTGGTCGTATTGAACAGAGGGATAGCACGATGGAGATCAAATTCCGGTGAGCAAGCTCACCGGCGGCGAGGGGGAAGTGGGGAAAAAAGTTTAGGAGCTCATGACGGTCTCGTGGGTGGCAGGAATCGAAGAAGGTGCAGAGACGGTGGTTCGACGGAGGACCGAGCTGGCGTGGTGGGGTCCCGAGGCGGCGGCGGCGTTCTGGCGGCTGGAGTGCAGAAAGGTGATGGGAAAGCGGCCAGGAAGCTTCTATGCGTAGATGTGGTGCTGGTGGTGAGCTCGGTGAGGGCCAAGAGGGGGCGGAGCGTCGGGACGACGGTGAGGCCGAGCGGCAGCGGTGGACAGCACTGCCGGCGCGGTGTTCTGGTTGCGTGAGCGTTAGGGGATGGAGAAGAACTGGTCAGGGAGCTTTGGTGGGATGTAGTAGTGCCGGTGGAGCACGAGATTGCGGGTGCGGGCGACGGCTGCGCAACGTGGCGGGGTGGGGAAAAGCCAGCAGGGGTCGGGCGAGCGGCGGGCAGGCGAGCTGGAGGGCCAGGTGGTGCGGGTAGAGCGGCGAGGGGTAGCTGGCAGCCCGGGAGATCACCGGCGAGGGGTAGTTGGCAGCCTGGGAGATCACCAGCGAGGGGTGGCGGGCGGTGCAGCAGAGCAACGGAGAGGAAGGGGAGAGAGGAAGATGATGGGGACTTGTTCGCAATTTTTCAAAAGTTCATGGGGTTTACTGTGAAGTAAGATTTTCTTTCAAACCATAGCCCAAATGAAAATATGCCCAAAAGCAAATGTGTAGAGTTTAAAAGGAACTACAACTTTGCTTTAAGGGTTAGCTTCAAAAGAGTTAGGATTTTGAAACTATTTCAAAATTCGACAAACTATCAAATTTCACATAAAACCTATTTAAAATTCACATTCCAATTGAAACCTTAGAGTAAATCTACTTTTTACAGTGGTTTAAAAGTAAATACTTGCCTTTATAAAACTAACCTTCATACAATTTGAAATTTCCCTACCTTCAAACACATTTAGCAAAAGAACCCTAATTTTTTCCATAATTACAAAAACACCCTTTAACTTGCATTTAGGTTTCAAACACATTCACAAAAACAAACACAATTTTACACTAAACCTAGTGTGTCTTGCTCCCAAATACCTGAAATGTCACAATTACAAAGTATTCTACTGAAGGAACTCATCGATGGCTGCGATAGCTTCAAGACGGACGCGATCAGCTTCATCAATCACTGCTTCATCGTCCTTGTCCTCACCTGACACTATCTGCCGACTCAAAACACTCAACTCTATGAGCTCCGTCTGTCAGACCCGGGGCTACGTGGCTGTGTACATAATGTAGTTTAAACAAGGTTAAGAGATAAAGCCTGTCTTATCTCTTATTTAAGTTGTTTTCTACTCGTTTGAGTAGGAGATAAAGCTGGTCGATACAGAAGGAAACTACCCGAGTTATACCCGGGTACAGTTCCTTAGCTCGTATTGATTAGATCCATGTAACCCTGACCTCCCGGATATATAAGGGGGTAGGGACCCCCTCAAAACAGATCATTCTACACCCAAGGGAATACAAACCACCATACAGGACATAGGGTATTACGCACCTCGCGGCCTGAACCTATCTAAATCTTGTGTTCCTTGCACCTTCGAGTTACTGATCTCGGCGTCTCCTCACCTAAACTTACCACCTTGGGCATACCCCTTGGTGGGCAGCCGGTAAAACATCGACAGCTGGCGCGGTAGGTAGGGGAGTGCATCGAAGATCTACCGGTGAACTCGATGGCATCTTTCCAGTTCACCAGGCCAGTTCCCTCTCAGGGAACGACATTTGTTTTTGGCTCATGGGTCTGCATCACAGATGGTGCAGGCAGTTTCCGTCGATTCCTCATCGACATGAAGCCGAAAACTCCCGCGGCGGGTCCTCGCAGCAACCTTGACAAGTTCGTTGATGATCTCGATGACTTGTCAATCCATGCATCCGCTTCAAGGATCGAGGTGGAGTCTGCTTCCGACGCGACTTCATCCGGCGCTGCATCAACTTTCCTTGGGTTGGACTCGTTCCAATCTAAGGATTCGCGTAGCCAATCATGACTCGGTCTACGCAATTTGGCCACTGATCTCCAGGAGGCCGACATGTCCGAGTCCCTCTCCGCATTAGAGACGGACTTGGATTGTCTGCTCCAACTTGGAGGGCCCGAAGCCACCGCACGTCGGGGGGCTTTGGGTTGTTTTGGTGCCAGTGATCTGATGATCACCTCCACCCCGGAGGGGCGTTTCATGCATTGGAAGGGCATGAAACCCTCTGATCTACTCGAGGCTGAGGATTGACTTGTGGCCCACCTCGAGCCTTTGCCTTTTTAGGAGGGCAGGCCGTTAGCCACCGTGGTGGAGGGGTCGACTAAACTAGTTGACGAGAGCTCTGAGGAGCTCATCTCACGCCAGGTGCTGATGGCGGAAGAAGGCGAGGATGATAGTGACTTGCCCATCGTTGAATTTGATGCGGTCTCCGAGGATGAAGCCACAGCCAACGCCGGCGACAAAAATGATGCCGATCGTGAGGCACAGAGGACCCGGAACAGAGCTCGCGCAGCTCGCCGAAGGAGGGTCACTGAGTGCATGCGGTCCATGCTGCCATAAGCGAGCGGGGCTTCAGGACTCCGGTGGCCAACATCGCTAGGGTCACGGCCATACTCGAGCGCAGCAACGATCCAAACGTGCATCAAGCACTTCGTTACGCACAGAGGGCCTGGATCCAGCTGGATCAGCAAAATTTGATGTCTACCGTCAGGGAGGAGCGCGTGGGCGAGAGCTGAAGCTAGGCTCATAGTCTAATGGCAGGCGGCTGTCCTTGACCTCAGTGCAGCAACAACGACAACGGTCGCGGGAGTCAGGCCCCTGGCGAGAGGCAGCAGCCACCTCCAGGAGGTAACCTGCGGCAGGCCAATCATCGGCCTTTTCCAAAAGACCTGCGCCAGGACATCAATGAAGGCCGCGATGCGCAGTCCATGATCGACTCTAGGCACAAAGTACGTGAAGAAGTCGAGATAGAAGGTACTGACTGCAGTGACCGTTTCCTAGCTTTCTCCGCACGGTTCAGCAGCTACAAGTACCCTGAGGGCTTCAAGCCGATCGGCATCACCAAGTACGATGGCAAGCAAGCTCCTCAGCAATGGCTACGTTGCTACTCCACCACCATTGAAGTCGCAGGGGGCTCCAACATCACCAAGGTCGTCTACTTCCCGATGGCCTTGGACCTTGCGCCGCTCACGTGGTTGGAGAGCCTCAGCAACAACTCGATCGACTCCTGAGAGCGGCTCAAGAAGGTCTTCATCGACAACTTCCAGGGGGCGATCTCTCATGCAGGTACTCGTCACAATCTTGCTCGGTGTAAATAGGAATGTAACGAGCTCCTACGATCCTACACACACCATTTCTTTGATGTCCGAGCCACCATCGCGAATATCTCAGAGGAGGACATCATCGACTGCTTCTACAACGGCATCACCGATCCAGGCATCTACAGAGATTTCAGGCGGAACAGGCCGAAAACTGTAGCGGGGCTGCGTGACATGATGCACGACTAGTCCGAGCAGGAGGAGAAGATGCGGGAGCAGTTCCCGAGGCGCCAAGATGGCAATCTGAGGCGTCCTCATGACAATTGCAACGACAAGAGCCAGCGGGACTATCCGGGTCCATCCCGAAAGCGAAAGCCAGATGATCTGATCGCGGCTGTGGATCGTCCCTCGCGAGGCAAGAAGTCGACAACACAGGAGGAGTTCGAGAAGCTCCTGCAGAAGAAATGCCCATGGCATCCAGGTGCCAATCACGCGGCAATTGATTGTTACCACCTCCGGAGGACTTTCAGCAATTTCGGTGGTGGCAAGAAGAACAACAAGCTAGTGGACAAAGAACTCGAAGATGATGACCAAGGGGACCAAGGGCGCAACCTGAAGTTCCAGGATGCTTCGAAGACCGTCAACGTCATCTTCGGGGGGGATGGAGACTTCGGTTCTAGGCGGGAACAAAAACTGCTTCTCCGGGAGATCATGTCCGTCGAGCCGGCGGCACCACGACCACTCCGCTGGGCAGAGGTGGCCATCTCGTTCTCCCGTGATGATCAGTGGACAAGCTTTTTGGAGCCCGGTAAGTTCCCCCTGGTTCTGGACCCGGTGGTGGCAGAAGTCAGGCTCACCAAGCTGCTCATCGACGGTGGGAGTGGTCTCAACCTCATCTTCACTAGCACTTAGAGGAAAATGGGTCTAGACTTCACGGACATGCTGGTTCCAAGCAAGTCTCCTTTCTACAGCATTGTCCCAGGTAATGCAGCGCACCCACTTGGCATGGTGGTTCTTCCAGTCACTTTCGATACGAGGGAGAACTATCGCACTGAGTTCATTAAATTCGAAGTTGCTAACTTTGAATCTTCTTATCATGCTATACTGGGTCATCCGGCACTTGCCAAATTCATGGCAGTGCCACATTATGTTTATCTGCTTCTTAAGATGCTAGGACAAAGTGGGGTACTCACTCTTCGAGATGACTTGAAGAAGTCATATGATTGCAACCAGGAGGCGATCCAATATGCTTCGACTACGCGTGTGCCAGATGCTTCAGGGGAAGTACTCGCGGCCACGCAGCAGCTCTCCCAAGCCGGGTTGGAGATCCCTTCATGAAAGGCCAGCAAGTCAAGCATCCAGTCGACTGGTGACATGGCCCTCAAGTCGATCCAGCTCCAGGAGGGTGACTCATCTAAGACCGCCCTCATCGGTGCAGGCTTAGATGAAAAATAGGAACTCGCGCTCGTCAGTTTCCATCGGGCTAATCGAGACATATTTGCATGGAAACCAGCGGATATGCCAGGGGTGCCCAGGGAGCTAATCGAGCATAGTCTGAATGTACACCCAAAGGCTGTGCCCAAAAAGCAACGCCTTCGAAGATTTGCTCACGACAAGCGTGAGGCAATTAAATAGGAAATAGCTAAACTCCTCGCGGCTGGTTTCATTAAAGAATTGATTCATCCAGAGTGGGTGGCTAATCCCATCCTTGTAAGGAAAAAGAATAATGAATGGAGAATATGTGTTGACTACACCGATCTCAACAAGTATTGCCCAAAAGATCACTTCAGGCTACCGCGCATTGATCAAGTCGTCGACTCGATGGCGGGTTGTGTACTCCTTTGTTTCCTTGATTGTTATTCAGGATATCACCAGATCGCGCTCAAGGAGGAGGACCAAATCAAGACTGCGGTCATCACCCTGTTCAGGACTTATGCCTACAAAACTATGTCTTTTGGGTTTGAAAAATGCAGGAGCAACCTATTAGCGCGCTATTCAGATGTGCTTTGCCGATCAGCTGCATCGAAATGTTGAAGCCTACATGGATGACGTGGTCATCAAGACCAGGAATCCTAATGGCCTGATTGCAGACTTGGAAGAGATGTTTAGCAGCCTACGCAGGTTTCGATGGAAGCTCAACCCAACTAAATGCATTTTCAGAGTACCATCAGGGATTTGCTCGGGTTCATCGTCAGCAACCGGGGAATTGAAGCCAACCCTGTGAAGATTTCGGCCATTACTGATGTGGGGGCTCCGGCCACAATCAAAGATGTGCAGAAGCTAACAGGCTGTATGGCAGCCCTGAACAGGTTCATCTCCCGGCTCGGGGAGAGAGGACTACCCTTCTTCAAGCTCCTAAAGCGCCAAGACAAGTTCCAATGGATGAAGGAGGCCGAGTGAGCCTTACAAGACCTGAAGCATCACCTTCAGTCCCCTCCGGTCCTTACAGCACCATTGCCGGGGGAAGATCTACTACTCTACATTACGGCAACAACACATGTTGTCAGCAGTACTATTGTAGTCAAGCGAGGCAAGGAAGGCCATGCATTTGGAGTGCAGAGGCCTGTATATTTCATCAGTGAAGTACTCTCCGAATCCAAGGTACGATACCCGGCAGTTCAGAAACTTTTATAAGGAATTTTGATTACGTCAAGAAAATTGCGCCATTACTTCGACGAGTACAAGATCACTATGATTACAAATTTTGCGTTGGCGGATATTCTCCATAATCAAGATGCCACGGGGCGTATATCAAAGTGGGCAGTGGAACTAGGGGCTTTGTCTATTGACTTCAAGCCACGCACTGCAATCAAATCTCAAGCTCTAGTCGATTTTATGGTTGAGTGGAGGGAGAATCAAATTCCAACTCCAGTCGACAAGCCAGAGCACTGGACCATGTACTTTGATGGGTCTCTTAAGCTTGATGGCGGCGGTGCTGGAGTTCTGTTTATTTCTCCAAGAGGGGAATAATTGAAGTATGTCCTCCAGATCCTTTGGGAGGTATCCAACAATGAAGTCGAGTATGAAGCACTCCTTCACGGGCTACGTTTGGCGATATCACTAGGTATCAAGCGACTTCTTGTATATGGTGACTCACTTCTAGTCGTTCAGCAAGTCAACAAAGAGTGGGATTGCAACAAGGAGACGATGGACGCTTATGTACAGGAAGTGCGCAAGCTGGAAAACAAATTTTTCGGCCTGGAGGTTCATCATGTGTTACGGGAACATAATGTTGGTACAGATATTCTATCCAAGCTGGGGTCTACTCGTGCACAGGTTCTAGCGGGAGTCTTTGTCCAGGAGTTAAAGCAGCCATCCATCAAGTCTTCACCTCAAGTGACCACCGATGCGGGCCCTCAACAACCTGATCGGGAGGTTATGGTGCTTGGTGAGGACTGGAGAGAGGCTTATATCAATTTGATCCGGGATCAAAGGCTACCGGTGGGGATGGATGCAAGGAGCATAGTGGTAGCTCGTGTCATGCGCAGAAGTAAGGGGTTCGTCCTAGTCGACAGCAAGCTCTACCGGCGTGGCGCTCGATCCGGCATTCTCATGAAGTGCGTCATGAAAGAAGACGGCTACGACATACTGCGGGAGATACATGAGGGTATTTGTGGCAACCACACAGCTTCAAGAATGCTGGTGGGGAAAGCATACAGAGCTGGTTTCTGGTGGCCCACCGCAGTGTCCGATGCTAAGGATCTTGTGCGGAGATGCCAAAACTGCCAATTCTTTGGCAAGCAATCTCACGTTCCAGCTCACAGCCTCATCACCATACCGCCATCTTGGCCGTTTCCTTGTTGGAGTCTTGATATGATTGGGCCCTTCACAATGGCGCCAGGCGGTCTCACCCATGTATTAGTGGCTATCGACAAGTTTACCAAGTGGATTGAGTACAAGCCGATAGCCAAGCTCACACCAGATCGAGCTGTTGATTTCATCTCCAATATCTTGCATCGCTTCGGCTTCCCGAATACCATCATCACGGACTTGGGATCAAACTTCACGGCCAACCAGTTCTGGGAGTTCTGTGAAAATGCGTGCATCGAGATTAAATATGTCTCTGTTGCACACCCAAGGGCCAATGGTCAAGTCGAGAGGGTGAACGGCATGATAATTGATGGCCTCAAGAAAAGACTCTATAATGAAAATAGCAAGAACAGAGGCAAGTGGATAGACGAATTGCCACATGTCATCTGGGGGCTCTAGACTCAGCCGTCCAAAGCCACAGGACAAACACCATTCTTCCTCGTATATGGTTCTGAAGCTATCTTGCCAGCCGACATCATGTGGAAATCCCCAAGGGTTGAAATGTACAATGAAGGTGAGGCGAACGAAGCAAGGCAGTTAGAGCTCGATTCTATCAACGAGGCTCGCTGCACCGCTCTTGTTCAGTCAGCCCGATATCTCTAGGGGATCCGGGGATATCACGATCGCAACATGAGGGAACGGTCATTCAATATAGGTGATCTGATCCTACGCCGCATCCAAGATTAGTCCGGCTTACACAAGCTCAACTCAAGGTGGGAAGGTCCGTTCGTCGTCAAGCAGGTTACAAGACCAGGGTCGTATCGACTACAATGCCCCGAGGGCCAAGATGTCCCGAATTCTTGGAATGTTCAGAACCTGCGCAAGTTCTACCCATGAAGAAGCACGCGTGGATAGCTGTTCTCCGGATGCTTAGGCGGACTTTTTCTTCCGACTCAATTTGGAGGCTACGTGCCACAAAATTCTGAATGTAAATTTTTCTGTTAACAGACGAAGGCTCCGGCCACATTCATGTTTTATAAATCAACTTCTCGCCATGAGTTGTGATGGAGGCTACGGCCACGTTCATGTTTTGTCGACTTCATGTTATAAGTTTTGACGGAGGCTTCAGCTACGTTCATGCTTTATATGACTCGACTTCTGTCGTGACCTTTGATGGTCGCTTGCGATGATGATCGCATTCTTCCAACAAATTTGATCCGTTCGATTGGTCTATACCTAACTTGTTGGATAGGCTCGCATGAGGAGCTATTTCGACTACATCCAGCGTCGTTGCACTCAGGGTAGTTTGATTTTCTGCCATAAGCGCGGCAGTCTCGCGGTGATGCTCGCGTTCATTCCCAACAAGTTTGATCCGTTCGATTGGTTCATACCTAATTTGTTGGATGCGCTCATATGAGGAGCGATTTCGACTACACCTAGAGTCATTGCACTCGGGGTAGTTTTGTTTTCCTTGCCATAATTATGGCAGTCTTGCGACGATGCTCGCGTTCTTTCCTAACTAGTTAGACCTGCTAGATCGGGGTATGTCTAACTCGTTGGATGGGTTCCTACTTGGAGCCACTACGACTACTTCCAGGATCGTTGCACCCGGGGTAGTGCCTACTACTTCGCCCTTAAATCTGGACGACAATTCAGCTAAAGCACATACAAGTAGAGATATCAAATAAAAATATATATACAAGGCAACGAGTACTTGTTTTTACATTCTAATCCTGTAGTACATTTTTCACTATCTGTTCCGCTATAGGTTGGGCTTCCTGGAGGTACTTGTTGAATTGATCTTCGGTGCACTCCGCAGCCACTCCCTGTGCGAACATCTATAGTTGTGCTTCTGGCCAAAAGGATTTTACAAAGGTGAGAGCGTGGCTGACACACGCGACCGGGGCTTCTATGAGGAATTTGACGACCTTTTGTGGCGCTCCGAGAAGTCGCTCCAGCAAGGGCCGCTCGCCTGCTTCGCCTTCTTCTAGGGGATCCACCATGTCCACAAGCTTCTTGGCGGCTCCCCTCAGGTCCTCCAACTCCTATTGCCGCCGCTCCTTCTCCTCGCCCAGCGTCTTGATCTGCTGTAGGCAGTCGGCAAACTGTTGTTTAGTATCGGCGACTACCTTCTGCAGCCTCTCGACGTCATCTGTATGGCGATACAGCATATTCTTCACGTTAGTAAGCAGCTCTTCTTTATATGTTAAGATTTTTCTAAGCTCTATGGTGAAGATATTTTTAGAATCCAAGATAAATTGTTAAGTGGAAGTACTCGAGGGAAACAAGGGCTTACCTTGGTGCGCCTTCTTTTGTTCCTTGAGCTGTTCCTCAAGATTGCGCAGATCGTTCTTGAGGAGCCACGTCTCTCGAGTCCACTCTTGCTTCAGCATGTCAAGCTCTCTCTGAAGATAGCAGTTCTTCGTGCGCTCTTCGGATATGCGTTTTTCCTTGGCAGCAAGCTCCTGGTGACCATTCATGACTGCTTTCAACTTCTTGGACTTCTTTTGTGAGTGCGTGATCACATTCTGCATAAAGGGGGAGATTAAGACAAGCAACTCGACAACGTATACAAGCAGAAGAGTAACCACGTCTTACCATGGCAAAATTGTACAGCTCCTTGTAGGCCTTCTTGAAGGTTTTTATGTTGTTGTCCGTCAGCATTGGATCATCCACCAGATCTGTGGTGATGATGTTCTGGTACCCGAGCCTGGTCATCAGCAGATCTCCAGGACTCCTTGAGGTCCCTGCGGCTTCTTCTGAAGGTGGTTGCTAGGCGCCTGCAAGTCAAGATGCATTCAGTACATAATGCCTGAGGTCTAAGCCGCTAGCCGTGGGCGGTCAGACACTTACCTATGTCATCTGCAGGAGCGGCATCAGGGGCCTCGACTTGTTCCTCACCACCAGCCCCGGCTTCTGCTTGTTGGGGCTCGGGGGGTGGCAGGTCGGGCAGCGTCGTGTCTGCCTCGGGGGCTGGCTCCTTGGGCGTGGGCTCCTCTAGGTCTAATGGCTCGGGGGCTGGGGTAGCTGCGGCTGTTTTCGGCTTGTGCCTCACGGTGTTTGCAGACCTAATGAAGCAGAATTAGTTATATCATTACACCAATAAAAAAGGACAGAATGTTCCTTATGCAAAAAGATGTACACTTACACCGAAGACCTCTTCATGACAGCTTTCTTCACCCTCATAGCCCGTGGTGTCCCAACCATGGTACTCGTTGCTGGTGGCGGGTTAACATCAGCTGGTGGCGCGGTGCCCGCCAAAGCAATGGTAATCGATCCTGTTGCAGAAGCTGCTGGATCCGTTCCCATCTCTTGGCGCTCGGGCTCGGGTGGAGAAGCGGGTGGACTGCAAACAGATAATGTCAGCATGCAACAATACTGATGTGTGACAACAAGGCAGCATATTCATACCTGGAAGACTCGACTTCTTGCGCTTTCTGTTTGCGCACTACCCGACGACCCTGCGGGACCGAGGGCAGAGCTTCGGTCAACTCCACGGATGGTCCGGGGGAGTTGTCCCTTCTCGCCTCCCCCTTGGCTTGCCTTTCCGCCAGGGGGCTCCCGCCTTCAGTAGATTCACTGCCGGGCAGAGCCTTGGCTACTCGAGCCCTCTTCGCTTCAGCTGCGGCGTTGGGGAGGAGGTGGTTCGGTCGAGGGATGTCAGGTTGTGGAGGGTAGCTTCAGCACAACTCTGTGAGTCCCTGCAAAAGATTTTCAGTTAGCAGTGGCAGAACAGCGGGTTTTGCTCTCCAAAATAGTCGAAAACTCACTGGTTTTGGAGGATTCCGTGTGGAAAACAATCCCAGGACATAGGGGACGGCATTCACATTTAACAGCACTCGCTTGACTCGGATGAGTGCGGCTTCGTCCGTTAGCTCCTCAGCGCACATGCGAGATGGATCTTCAGCGCCCTTGTACTCGAATCCAAGTATATGGTGTTGTTGGATTGGCTGGACTTGGCGCTTGAAGGAAAACATTACGGATGCGCCAGTCACTCCCATTTCCTTATGAGCTGCTATGGTGTCTAGCAACTCATCGACTTGATCCATGTCCCCTCTGGGAAGTTCGATATTCCACTTCGGCCTTACAACAGGTGGTTTATTTGACTTTTCTGGGAGTTGGGGGGCATGATTTTCGATGTAGAACCAATGATTTTTCCACCCGGGAATGTTGGAGGGGAATTTGTATGAAAGGTACTTGTTGCCGGCTTGTTGTCTAAGTTGGATGCTGGTGCCCCCTACAACAGATGGATTCTTGGAGGTGGGTTGTGGTTTTACTCGGAGAAGGAAGCGGAAAAGATCCCAATGGGGTTCGATTCCAAGGAAGGCCTCATAGAAATGGATAAAGATTGCAATATGGCAAATGGAATTCGGGTTGAGATGATGGAGCTCAAGCCCGTAGTAGTAAAGAAGGCCACGGAAAAAAGATTTCTTGGGTGCCATTTCCAGATCCGTTCGCTACGAGTTGCTCGGGGGCTGCGGGGAGAGGGGCAGGGAGATTTGGGGTGGATTGGAGTTCTCCAAGAGGGGGAAGGCGGAGTGCGGCTCTATTTGGGGGATTTTGGAAGTTCTTGCTGGATTGCAGATTGGAAGCACAGTTTTTACTCTGCGTTACCGCGGGGTTAAATAACCAGCGGCTGGGTACAGTTTTACTGCTTTGAAGTTGAAGAGTTGTTTCATGGAATATTCGGAAGTTGAGGAGTCATTTGGTGGATTATTTAGATAAAATATTCAATTAATATTTTTTCAGGGCTAATTGTCCTGAAAAAAGGTGTTTTTCAAATTCCAGATCTAACTTCCATCATTTGTACCATCACACCAGTTATTTACCATATGGACACTTTTACACTGCATGCCACGACTTTTGGATCCTTATTTCCAAACCTGAGAGAATTGGATTCAAGGCTCGGGGGCTGCGGGATACGTGGCATCGACTACTTATTTTTTTGAATTTATTTGAAAAAGTAAATAAGAAAGATTCAAGACTAATGCGACCCTCAGTCTGATTCTTCGATTCAATCTAAGGCTCGGGGGCTACTCCATATGGAGTGTGATTTTTCAATCGCACACCATACCGATGGAATAATTCGGGGCATGAGAACCTCATAGCTTCGATGCAGCCAAGTAAGTACTCGAAGAAGAACTTCAAGATGGTTCTTTGCAAGAAGTCGAAGACTACTTCGAAAGTACTCGAGAAGCCTGCAGTACTTAGCTACGAAGAGCTCGGGGGCTTGTCAGACCCGGGGCTATGGGGTTGTGTACATAATGTAGTTTAAACAAGGTTAAGAGATAAAGCCCGTCTTATCTCTTATTTAAGTTGTTTTCTACTCGTTTGAGTAGGAGATAAAGCTAGTCGATACAGAAGGAAACTACCCGAGTTATACCCGGGTACGATTCCTTGGCTCGTATTGATTAGATCCATGCAACCTTGACCTCCCAGATATATAAGGGGGGCAGGGACCCCCTCAAAACAGATCATTCTACACCCAAGGGAATACAAACCACCATACAGGAGGTAGGGCGCACCTTGCAGCCCGAACCTGTCTAAATCTTGTGTTCTTTGCACCTTCGAGTTCCTGATCTCGGCGTCTCCTCACCTAAACTTACCACCTTGGGCATACCCCTCGGTGGGCAGCTGGTAAAACACCGACACCGTCTTCAGCTGGGCAGTCAGATTCTCTGCTTCTTGTTTGGAGTGGGCTATGAGGTTCTTCTCATCTTGGATACGCTGCTCAGTTGCCCGGACCTTTGCCTTGAGGTCTTCTAACTCCTTTTCTAGAAGTTGAAGCCTTTGAGAATGTGCAGAACTGTCAAATTTGGCATCCAGAGCCGCCTTCTTCTTGTTGATTAGTCGGCACCTCTCGGCAATATCAGCTTTTAAGGGGGCTTGTGAGCGACGAGCTTCAATCCTTTACCAAGCCTTTTCTACCTATGCCTGAAAGAAAGGAAGATGTCCGGTTGGCCAGAGCTTGATCTGAAAGACTTCTGGGAGTTGGGGCTTGATCTCCTCAAGAATTTGCCTCACTTCGTCGGAGTCCTGGACCAAAGTATCAATTGGAGCTGATAGCAGGACCTTTATACGGAGAAGTTGTCTAGCGACACCAGTCGGCTATGGCTGATGATCATCCACTTCGAGTATGGCTGAGCCGACGGATGCAGGGTCAAAATGAGAGCAACTCCGAGAGGTTTAGACCCTAAAAGAAGATAGAAAATTAGTACGGTTCAGGGAAAGGAAGATGCAAATGGCTTAGAGATATAACACACCTTTTTTTTAGAAGGATTGATAGCTGATGAGGTGATAATCGGCTCCTGCAGCTCCTGAAGGTTGACCAAAGTATCAACTGTTGTTGCAAGATTCTCTGGAGTTTCCAGGATCAAATCTTGGAGGTTGACCAAGGTGTTGACTGCTGTCACAGGATTCTCTGGAGCATCTAGGATTGGGTCTTCTTGGCGCGCTTGCTTTTCCCCGCTGGAAATATCCATGATATCAGCCTGCAAGCAAGGAAAGAGCGATTGAGTCAAAGTATACTTGTTCAGAGCACCAATTCTAAAGGGACAATCCAAACCTGGTTGATGTTGGGATTTTCTTGATCCATAGAAGATGGTCCGGCCTCCTTCCAAATTTTCCTAACAGTCATCTTCTTCGCCTTAATCTAGGCTCGGGGGGCAGCGACGTCGGAGACTCGTTTTCACTTGGAAGCCGATTTTGTAGAATCAGGCTAGATCCTCATTTTGACCTTCGACGGGGGAGGTGCGTTCTTGCCAAAAAGGGCCACGGGAGCAACCGGTAAGAACTTGAAGGTGGAGCCATCATCGTTCTTGGGCTCCGGACCATCCTCCTGCTATAGAGAAAATAAACGGAATTAGGGAAGGGGTCAAGCGGAATCATGAAGAAGTACTAAACTGATGGTAATACCTCTTCCTCAGGGGCTTCATACTCAGCGTTAATCTGCTGCAGCATTGGCCCCAAGGCTTTTCGAAAGACGTGAGTCTTCCATATTGAGCACCAATTCTCGAAGCCAATGGCTGAAGAAGTGAATGATAAGTCAACAGGGATTGGGAGGTGAAGATCAGTGAACCGGCTATAGCATCTTTGGCTGGTGAGAATATCGGGCAGATCAGCTCTACTTATTGTCAGATGGTGAAGGAAGAAGTGGGGAGGAACTTGCCCAAGACCAAATTGCCGGGCTGCTACGACCGGCTGGTAGAACTCATAACCTGGCTTGATGATTCTGTTAGAGGTGCTCATGCCGACTGGAAGGAAGCAAGGGCGAATCATGATAGAGTACAAATGCCAAGTGCTATCATCATCGACAAAGTCAGCCAATCTAAAGGCGATTGGGTAGTCCAGACCTTGATAGAATATCCTAAACCAGCTTGAGGCAGCTGGGGGGTTGTAACACCCTAATGTAAAATTTCGAGATTTATAATGAATTTAATTTGGCTCCGGTAATTTTTCTAAGGATTTATCTTGCCTAAATTGCATTTAATTTAATTAAATTACACAAGTAATTAAAAATTTATTTAGGTTCAACGTGTTTGTGCATTCATGCTGGTGCATAAGTTTTATTTAAGTGAGCGCATAGGAGTTTGAATCCAAATTTGATTTGGAATTCAAATAGATTGAGTTGGATTGAAAAATAAAAAGGGAGGTAGAAAAACAGTCCACCCCGCAGCCCACTTCTTCCTCCCATGCTTGGCCCAGCTCCCTCACCCCGCGCTCAGCCCAGCACAGCATAGCCCGCGCTCTCTCTTTCTTCCTGTGACAGCCTAGGCCCATCTGTCGGCGCCTTCTCCTTCCTTTCCTTCTTCTTCCCCACGCCGGCTCCCTCTGTTCCGCCTCACCGTGCCATCGCTGCACGTGGCCCCGCTCCACCCTGCACCCGAGCGAGAGCCCACCGGCCAGTCTCCCGTGCGCGCCCTTCCTCCAGAAGCTTCTTTCCCCGAGCCAGGATCGCGCCGAGCGGTTGCACGATCCACTTCCCCCGCGCGGATCACGGCCGCAATCGCCACCGGGGCACGCACGCACAAATCATCGGCCTCTACCTTAACTGGCCCCTTTAACCCTCCCCTTAAACCCCCCTTGTGCCCTACCGCCGCACTGCAGCCGCCCCAGACCCCCAGCACCACCGCCCGCTTGCTCTGCCGCACCGAGCTCCCTGCCTCACCATGGACCGGCCGCCCCGCTGCTTCCTAGCCCCGGCCAACCCCCATGTCAGCTTCGCCTCACCACTAGGAAGCTCTCCAAACTCTTCCCTCACGACCCCAACCCGTGTAGCATCGGAATTCCACCCGAGGACCGCCGCCGGTGAGTTGCTCCTCACCCTCGATTCCTCGCCGTCGGTGGCCCTCCGACCCTCTTAACCCCCATGGCACTCCGCAGGAGTACCACGAGCCGACACGCGGGGATCAGAAGCCCGGAGACGACCTGCATCGACCTCCCCCATGAGAGCCGCCCGTCCCGGCCGCTCGGACCTCGCCGCCGACCCCCTTGCGCTGCCTCTCCGGTCAATCCAAGCCCTCGGTGAGCATTAGCGTGTCCCCCTAGTCCTTTTGGCGCTAGATGTCATAGACCTTAGCCTTTGCTCATACCGGAACACCGCACGCCGGTGAGCGCCACCGCACAGACCCGCGTCCGCCGTCGCAACCGCGTCCCCGAGCAACCGAGGAACCCCTAGGCCCGCAGATGCCCTAGGTGGATTACCCATGTCGCGCTGATCCTCCCTGACGCAAACCCGAGCCTAGTTGACCCCCGGAGCCCCGTTTACAGTGAAGTCTGGCGAACCCCGAGCCGCGCCGCTGCAGGATTTGGTCGCCGGTGTTGTAGCGCCGCCGCCCCGCGCACCCAACCAATCCGAGCTGTCCGATCCGAAGCCAGCGATCGAGATTAGATCCAGCGTACCCCTTCAACCTGAGCCGCTAGATTAGATCCAGCGGACCAGATCCCCCGTGCAGATTGGACTGTCCGTAACCGCCGTTCAAATCGGACCGTCCGAACCGAAACGCGTCCGAATCATTGGATCTAGATCCAACAGCCCGGATTAGAAGTTATCGGTTCGCCCCGGCACTTTTAGTAAAGAGCCCCTGAGTTTTCTTGAAATCAACCCGCAGTCCACGTTAGTTCAAAAGTAATTCCAGTAAAGCCCCTATTTTTGCACCAAAGCCCCTGAGCTTTCCAAAAATAGGGTCCGCCGTCCCTGGACGCGTAGTTTTGCAGTCTAACCCCGAAGTTTGTAGGTTAATTGTGTATAAGTCCCTAGATTTTGCGCAGAACCCCCTGGAACTTGTTATTTCCTTGCAGTTAAGCCCCTAGACATTATTTTAGCTCTAGTTTACGCGTCTTAGCTCCGTTTTAGGTGGTTTTTGTGCTCATGCGATCGTTGTAACACGTAGAATAGTTTTAGCTTAGTGTTATGTGCTGTTTATTTGTATTGTTGTACTGTTTCTTATCTTTTGTCCTTGTTTGCATGTATGTGCCTGTGTGGACCATGTTTGGGCGTGGCGATCGTGAGTAGACGTTGAGCCCTCGGAGGAGTACCAGGAGCCACCCTCTTCAGAGCCCTTTGAGCAACAGCAGGAGAACTTTGAGAAAGGCAAGTATAACATGAACATCCTATCACTTTTAAATATAATTTCATACTGCATTTTAATACTATGTGCCTATAAGGATTTCCTAGCCACTTTTATCCTTTATATAAATACCTTGGGTTGCATTTTGGTTAAGTTGTGCTAGGTGCTGCGCTCTCACACAGTATGGTCCTTTTTAATTAAATTTGATTAATGGTATATGTAACTTAATCCTGAGAGTGGCCCTCTGTGCTGTGTGCTTGAGCGGCTCCCATCTTGTTAAAATATGTTTTTATAGAAACCTGGTTTAGGGGGCCAGCACGGTGCTTAGTGCTTGGTTGGCCACTCTCCCTAAGGACCGGTTCATAGAGCGACAACCTGGGACAACCGCGCAACCACAAGACTGGAATGGGACGATCTTGACTTACTAATTAGGGCATTTTGGTTTGAGAGTAACTTACCTGTGGGACAAGAGGGGTGGTAAGCTTCAATGGTCTCTGCTCTTCCGGCTTGGTCTGTGCTGTGTGCTTGTACCCCCGTGAGGTGGGCCCCATCGTTGCTGATCCAGAAACCTTAGCGGTTACACCTTACTAACGTGATCCTTTGTAACGGTCTTGTAGTGTGCTTGCTAGTCATCTCACCTAAGGAAGTGTGATGAACAACTAGCGTAGCTCACGACTTGTGGGTAAAGTTGTGCAACCTCTCGAGAGTGTAAAACTGGTATACTAGCCGTGCTCACGGTCATGAGCGGCCCAGATCCTCCGTCTGATTAGTGGGGTTTATCTTTGGTGGTTTGGCTTGGGTTTCAGTAGACTCTTGATCAATTTTGATTAATTATTTATGCAACTTGGGTTATGGTAATTCATCCACTTGTAGTAAATAGCTTTAATAAAATTTGCCAAGATTAAAAGCTAATTCAGTGGAGTCAGCTAACCGTAGAGCCTCATAATTCGTGTTATACTTGTTGAGTACAAGTTGTACACTCACACTTGCCCTCTCTACTCTTCTGTTCTCTTTGGGATATCTTCGACTGCTACTTAGTACCAGGCGACGTGGAGGACTACATCAGCAGACTTGACGATTTCTAGGCGTTTGTCTCCCAGCCGATGTCCCTGTGGCGCCCTGCTCTTCATGTATTCATTTTATGCTTCTGCACTCCTTGAACTGATTATTGATTCAGTTGTAATAAAGATATTCATTTACAAGTTATACACTTTTATTTCGTGATATGTGTTGTGATATCTTGATAATTCTGTTGTATATATGTGTTTGGCACATATATGATTGCTCGGTTTATGTTCTTATAAATCGGGTGTGACATGGGTTCAACTTGCTACTAGGAAGACTATACAAAGCTTGGCCGAAGCTGGTACACCTGATTCGTCTCCCACTCTGATCTGGAATGGAGTTATTGGCCAGAACAGGGAAGTTTGGTATGTGGTTCTGAAAATATAAGTGAGCCCATAACTGGATGAACCACCAGGGACCACCGGTTCTGAGTTTCTTCTGGGTAAGCAAGCTCGAAGACATCAGGTGAAGATATCTATAGACTTCCCCAAGGAACAATTTACCAAGGCCAACAGTATTACCTTTGGCCAGTTCATATGCTAGAGAGAGGTAGTTTTTGGTTGGGGCAAGGGAAGGACCGCAAAATATGAAGTGTTCCAACCAGAGATTCAGAAAGGCCGTATGTTCTTTCTCAGTTACAGGGCCTTTGGTTTTGATGTGCTGGTTCAGGTAGGCACCCCAGTTTGTGCATTCTGTTTTGGAGGACAATAAAGGGGACCTCAGGCAGTCTGAAGGCAGAGGGGCTGGGCGATGCAATCTCCAAGCCAGTAATCATCATAACATCCATGAGGGTTGGGGTCATTGGCTCATGGCCAAATAAAAAGCAGTTCAGGGCATCAGACCGAAAATAGTCGATGGTCTTCAGAAGGTTTTCATTCTTCTCGATGGGAGACAATGACAGGGACAGAGCATCGGCTATTCCTATGGTTTTCCATGTGGATTGGTAGGTTTTTGCTACTCTGTTGTACCAAGATACCCAGCCCTCGAGAGGATTTGGCCAGGCACGTAGGCTATCCGCCCAGGAATCTAAATCTATGTCTTGGCTTACAAATGGGATCCTGTTAGCCTCACAAGAAATCAAATCTACTGGACTCTCATAAGAACAAAGCCCAAGACAAAAGGAATTGGGGGAAGAAGGATGCGGCAAAAGAATGTTTGAAACCTGAAGAATCGATAAGAGCCAAATAATAGGAAAGGATCATTTAATGCTTCAAGGGTTAGAACAATTACTTCGTTGAATTAGCGAAAGATCAGAGTTTTACCTTCAGACCAAGGACGCCCGCATCGGCATTCGAGAGTTCCGCCATCTGAAGCTAAAGTGGTGATCGAAGGCTCGAGATTGGATCTAGGGTTTGCTTTGCGAGTCTTGAGTTCACTTTCAGTGGCTTCAACCTGGGGTTTTGCGATTGAGTTTATTGAGCAGGGGTTTTGGAGTACAACTTGGATCCGGGAAACCTGTGTAGATCTGTGGCTTCTCAAGTTTATTTGAGAATCGACTCAGACTCAGATCGGCATTTTGAGGAAAGGAACCGATGCGTTGCCATCGGCTCTCGGTGAATCGACTTCTCAACATTTGTTGACTAAAACATAAGATTTCCTTCATAGGGAAGATCATTACAAAAAGGGGAACTGATTGCTCCTAAAGCTGATCTATCGGTTCTGTACATGGCAATCGTTGCTAATCCTACGAACTACCACCAGTAAGTGCCTGAGACTTTGCAGCACTTGATCGGAGGGGCTACGCTGGTGTCGCTGTCGCCGTCGCTGCCGTCATCCTCACTGCCATCGTCTCCGCCACTGTCACTGTTGTAGCTGATGCCGCCATCGATTTCTTCGTCATCCCCTGATGACCCGTCATGTAGGAAGCTTCCTGCTGCGGAGTCTTCCTCGGTCGACGTGCCACCGATTTCTTCCTCTGAGGAGGAGAAATCCCCCTCCCAGGACATGTTGTCGTGGTCTTCATCCAGTTCCCCACCAAGGAGGAGCTAGAGATCTTCACCGCCGGTCAAGGATTCATCATCCTCTGACCAGGTCCGGAAATCCCACTCTTCTGCATCCCAATGCAGAGGAGCGCAGGCCTCATACGTGGGTATGGGATCAAACTCCGGGGCCGCCTCTCGAGTTGTCTCAGATTCAATGGAGATGACGGAGGAGGCAGAGGATGAGGAAGACATTGTGGGAGAAGGAGGGGTAAACTGCCGCAGTTGCTATCGGCTCAAGGAAGAAGATGAATGAACAGGTTGCTAGGTTGAGTTTATAAAGGCAGGAATGGGATACGGATCGGCACCGTGACGATTTCCAAGAAGTTAGATGCAGAATGGTCACATCCCGTGGAAGTGGAAGTGGCACGCGTGTACGGATCTTGGAAGTCGAAGAGGCGAGGCGATGGAAAGAAAAAAAATGGTTTTAGAATTATTATTGCTGAAACCAGGGGGGCATGTGTTATCACCATAATTTGGCTAGGCCAGAAGGTGGGCCGCGAGCAAGATGGGCTCAGAGGATAATTATAATGGGCTTGTGAATTGGCTCCTGCGCGGGCGGTTTAAGGCCAAATTGGCCATGTATCTAGTTTAAGTTAGTTTAGATATAGTTGGTTAAGATTCATGTCGTAGTCGATCAGGATTGGTTAGGAGAAGCAAGTCTCCAAACTATAAATATGTACCCTGGACTATGAATGAAAAGAAGAACAACCATTCGCAAACAACTCACGGCGCATCGCCACCCCTATTTTAGGGTTTCTCTCAGGTAAGTGCTATGCAGCCCCGATCGCATTTCACGTGATCGGGCAGCATTGTTCCTACCTATTTATCTTTGTGTTTCTCGTACTGAAGTGTTGTTGATGGCGAGTAACACTAGTTATCTTAATGTTTATAGGGATGCATCAGCTTTTCATACTGCATCCATGCATTGTTCATCACCTGTAAACGTTTAGCTGTCCTCATGCCCGATCCCGGGTGTAAGGGTAGCACCTTGCTCTGTTTCGATTAGTAAATCCAATCTGTTATGGTTAGTCTTTATTCATTAAAGATTTGGTTTAAGATCTACATGATTAGGCCCTTCAAATGGGTTGAATGTTCCAGCAATACGTTCGATGCTTTATATTAATCTAAAGAGGGATTGTTCCGGGAATCGGATTCTATTGGTTTTTAGGCCTCTGTTTATGTTGCTATTCTGTTATCTTTTGTATTTGTTAGGCTTGACTACGTGTAGGATGTTCCGGTTATGTGGTGAGAGCTTTAACCGTTGTAGATTGAATTAGCTTATTGATTACAGAGCAAGTTTATATTAGTATCAGATATACACATTTTGTTCAGATATACAGATCCGATCTGATATTGGGAGACAATCGGCTCTTTATAGCCGATATCGGGATCCCCCGATGAGCCGATCATAGCTTGGACTAACGTTTGAATGTGTTTGTGCATGCTGGAAGCTAACTAAAAACACATCTACACCTTCCTGATCAGGTATAGGTCAGGTGGCACGCCTAGCGAATCCTGAAGCCAGGTCGTGTGCCAAATCCTGGGCCGTTGACCGAGGGACCGGGGCCCACCAGCAGTCCTAGGAGCCTCCCGGCTCCTCGTGTTGCCTGTCGCCGCTCGCCGGTGGGTTTCGACCAACAACAGACATTCTGGGAACGACTGCCCCGAAACCCATGAAGACGTGATCCACATGAACAACAACAACAACAACAGGTTTTGTCCACAAGGAGGTCAGGGGTGGAATCAGTCACGCCCCTACTACCAAGGAGGTAATGGTAATTAAAATTCATTCAATCCTAACCAACCTTCCTTGAGAGAACTTGTCCTCGGCAAAGAAAAAGTCCACAAATGACTGCAAAAGAAGCTTGCTGCCAATGACAAATCCTTGGAGACCATTCAAGCAAAGATGGATGGCATCTCCTTCGCTATCAAGAATCAGCTTAGCTTCAACAAAATGCTTGAACTCAACTAGCTCAGCTGGCTGCTGCTGTTCCTTCTACAAAAATAGGGAAGATTCTGGGGCAACCCGTGTCAGACCCGAGGCCACGGGACTGAGTACATTACGTAGTTTAAAGAGGTTTAAGAGATTAAGTCCATCTTATCTCTTATTTACCTCGTTTATCTCTTATTTATCCCGTTTAAATAGGAGATAGAGCTAACCGATACAGAGGGAATCTACTCGAGATATGTTCTGGTACGATTCCTCAGCTGGTGCTGGTTAGTATCTCTGTAACCCTGGCCTCTCGGATATATAAGGGAGGTCAGGGACCCCTCTCAAAACACGATCTCTAGGTCATTCTACACTAAAGGCAATACAAACCACCATATAGGACGTAGGGTGTTACGCATCTTGCGGCCCGAACCTGTCTAAGCTTTGTGTTCCTTGCACCTTCGAGTTCCTGATCTCGGCGTCTCCTCACCCAAAACTTACCACCTTGGGTATATCCCTCAGTGGGCAGCCGGTTAAACATCGACAGCTGCCGCACCAGGTAGGGGTGCGCGTCGAAGATCCACCGGCGAGCTTGATGGCATCATTCAAATTCATCAGGTTAGTTCCCTCCCAGGGTACGACATTCGTTTTTGGCTCGTGGGTCTGCATCGCAGATGGTGTGGGCAATTTTCGGCAATTCCTCATCGACATGAGGCCAAAGACCTTCGCTGCGGATCCTCATAGTGACCTCGACAAGTTTGTCGACGGGCTCGACAACTTGCCGCTCCATGCTTCCGCAACAAAGATCGAGGCGGAAGCTGCTCCAGGCTCGACTTCATCCAGTGTTGCGGCAACCTCCCCTGGGTTGGACTCGTTCCAATCTAGGGATCTGCATAGCCGATCCCAACTCAGTTCATGCAAACCGGCCACTGATCTTTAGGAAGCCAACGTCTCTGGGTCCCTCTCCATGTTAGAGAAGGACCTGGACTTTCTGCTCCAGGATGGAAAGCCAGAAGCCATCGCATGTGGGGGGCTTCGGGTTGTTCTGGCGCCAGTGATCTGGTGATCACCTCCTTGCCAGAGGGGCGCATCGTGCATTGGAAGGGCATGGTGCTCTCCGATCTATTCGAGGCAGAGGGTCGACTTGTGGCTCACCTCGAGCCCTTGCCCTTTCAAGAGGGCAGACCGTTGGCTACCGCGGCGGAGGGGTCGACTAAACTAGTCGACGCAAGCTCTCATGAGCTTTCCTCCCGCCAGGTGCTAATGGCGGAAGAAGGCGAGGACGATGGGGATCTTCCTATCATCAACTTTGAAGCGATCTCCAAACATGAGATCACGGCCAATGCCGGCGATGAGAACGACGCCGATCGTGAGGCGCAGAGGGCCAGAAACAGGGCCCGCACAATCCGGCGGAGGAGGGCCAATGAGCGTAGGTGATCTATGCATCGCGAGCTTGACCCTGAGTTCGCCGCGGTAAGCGAACGGGGTTTCAGGACTCCGGTGGCCAACATCGCCAGGGTGATGGCCATCCTCGAGTGCAGTCATGATCCGGACATGCGTCAAGCTCTCCTTTACGCGCAGAGGGCTTGGATCCAGTTGGATCAGCACAACCCGGCGTCCACCATCAGGGAGGAGCGCGTGGGTGAGAGTCAGAGCCAGGCTCATAGCCGAACGGCTGGCGGCCGTCCTCGACATCAGCTCAGCAATGACAATGCTCACAGGAGCCAGGCCCCTGGTGGGAGGCAGCAGCCACCACAAGGGGGTCATCCACGACAGGCCAATCATCGACTTCCTCCAGAGGACCTACGCCAGCACATCAATGAAGGTCGCGACGCGCGGACCGTGATCTCCTCCAGGCACAAGGTCCGTAAAAAAGTCAAAACTGAAGGTACTGACTATAGCGACCGATTCCCTGCTTTTTCTGCACGTTTCAGCAGCTACAAGTATCCAGAGGGCTTCAAACCAATCGGCATCACCAAGTACGACGGCAAGCAAGCCCCTCAGCAGTGGCTCCGTTGCTACTCCACGGCCATTGAGGTCGCAGGGGGTTCGAATATCACCAAAGTCGTCTACTTCCCGATGGCTTTGGACCCTGCGCCGCTCACTTGGTTGGAAAGCCTCAGCAACAACTCAATCGACTCCTGGGAGCGCCTCAAGAAGGTCTTCATCTACAACTTCCAGGGAGCGATTGCTCGTGCAGGTACTCGTCATGATCTTGCTCAGTGTAAGCAGGAACGTAACGAGCTTCTGCGGTCCTACACACGTCGCTTCTTCGACGTCCGTGCCACCATCGCGAACATCTCGGAGGACGACATCATCGATTGTTTTTACAACGGCATCACCAACCCGGGCATCTATAGGGATTTCAGGTGCAACAGGCCGAAGACTGTTGCGGGCCTTCGTGATATGATGCACGATTGGTCCGAACAGGAGGAGAGGATGCGGGAGCGGTTCCCGCGGCGTCAAGATAGCAATCTGAGGCGCCCAAATGACAATCGCAACGACAAAGGCCAGCGGGACTTTTCGGGTCCATCCCGGAAACGAAAGCCAGATGATATCATCGCGGCTATTGATCGTCCTTCACGGGGCAAGAAGTCGACGACGTAGGAGGAGTTTGAGAAGCTCCTGCAGAAGAAGTGCCCGTGGCACCCAGGTGCCAATCATGCCGCCATTGACTGCTACCACCTTCGGAGGACGTTCAGCAACTCTGGTGGTGGAAAGAAGAACAAGAAGCCTGCGGATAAAGAACCCGAGGACGATGATCAAGAGGACCACGGGCGCAACCTGAAGTTTCAAGACGCCTCGAAGGTCGTCAACATCATCTTTGGGGGAGATGAGTATTTCGGTTCCAGGCGGGACCAGAAGCTGCTTCTCCGGGAGATTTTGTTCGTCGAGCCGGCGGTACCACGACCACTCCGTTGGTTGGAGGTCCCAATCTCGTTCTCTCGCGATGACCAGTGGATGAGCTTTTCGGAGCCCGGTAAGTTTCCCTTGGTCCTAGATCCTGTGGTGGCGGAGGTCAGGCTCACCAAGGTCCTCATCGATGGTGGGAGCGGGCTCAATCTCATCTTCGTCAGCACTCTGAAGAAAATGGGCTTGGATTTCAAGGACATGTTGGTTCCCAGCAAGTCCCCCTTTTATGGCATCGTCCCAGGTAACACGGCACACCCGCTTGGTACGGTGGTCCTTCCAGTAACCTTCGGCACGCGGGAGAATTATCGTACTGAGTTCATCAAATTCGAAGTGGCTAACTTCGAATCTTCTTACCATGCAATATTGGGTCGTCCGGCACTCGCCAAGTTCATGGCAGTGCCGCATTACGTCTATCTGCTTCTTAAGATGCCAGGACTCAGTGGAGTACTCACCCTCCGGTGCGACTTGAAGAAGTCGTACGACTGCAATCAGGAGGTGATCCAGTATGCTTCGACTACTAGCGTGCCAGACGCTTCGGGAGAAGTACTCGCGGCCGTGCAGCAGCTTTCCCAGTCCGGGCTGGAGATTCCCTCCAAGAAGGCCAGCAAGTTGAGCATCCAGTCGACTGATGACGTGGCCCTCAAGACGATCCATCTTCAGGAGGGAGATCCATCTAAGACCGCTATCATCGGCACGGGCTTAGTTGACAAATAGGAACTCGCGCTCGTCAGCTTCCTTCGGGCTAACCGAGACATATTTGCGTGGAAACTAGCGGATATGCCAGGGGTGCCCAGGGAGTTGATCGAGCATGCTTTGAATGTACACCTTAAGGCTACGCCTAAAAAGCAATGCCTGCGAAGGTTTGCCCACGATAAGCGTGAGGCCATTAAATGGGAGATCGCTAAACTTCTTGCGGCTGGATTCATTAAAGAAGTAATCCATCCAGAGTGGGTAGCGAATCCCATTCTTGTAAAGAAAAAGAACAATGAATGGAGAATGTGTGTCGACTACACTGATCTCAACAAGCACTGCCCAAAGGACCAATTTGGGCTGCCGCGCATTGACCAAGTTGTCGATTCGATGGCTGGTTGTGTCCTTTTCTATTTTCTTGATTGTTACTCAGGTTATCATCAGATCGCGCTCAAGGAGGAGGACCAAATCAAGACTGCATTCATCACCCCGTACGGGACGTATGCCTACAAAACCATGTCCTTCGGGTTGAAGAATGTAGGAGCGACCTATCAGCGTGCGATCCAGATGTGTTTTGTGGATCAGCTGCACCAGAATGTTGAAGCTTATGTGGACGACGTGGTCATCAAGACCAGGGAGTCCAGCGACTTGATTGTAGATTTGGAGGAAACATTTAGCAGTCTGCGCAGATTTCGGTTGAAACTCAATCCTACCAAGTGCGTTTTTGGAGTACATTCAGGGAAATTACTCAGGTTCATTGTTAGCAATCGGGGCATCGAAGCCAACCCTGTAAAGATCACGGCCATCACTGATATGGAGGCCCCGGCCACAATCAAGGATGTGCAGAAGTTAACAGGTTGTATGGCGGCCCTGAATAGGTTCATCTCCTGACTCGGGGAGAGAGGACTACCCTTTTTCAAGCTCCTGAAGTGCCAAGATAAGTTCCAATGGATGGAGGAGGCTGAGTGGGCCCTGCAGGATCTGAAACATCACCTTCAGTCACCTCCGATCCTTACAGCACCGTTGCCAGGGGAGGATCTACTACTCTACATCGCGGCAACAACTCACGTTGTCAGCAGCGCTATTGTAGTCGAGCGAGGTGAGGAAGGCCATGCGTTTGGAGTGCAGAGGCCTGTCTACTTCCTCAGCGAGGTCCTCTCCGAATCTAAGGTACGGTATCCAGCTGTTCAAAAGCTTTTATATGCAATCTTAATCACATCAAGAAAGCTACGCCATTACTTCGACGAGTACAAGATCACTGTGATCACGGATTTCCCGTGTGGCAGAACCACCTAAATTATTTCGGCTCAAGTGCGCTAATGATCGCTGTATAACTGCAATTAGCTCAACGCACTTCAAACGGAACAATCCCTTGGTCTGTCGGGTCTCCGCCCGATACAACCACGGTTCAACAGGATCGAAGCAGGTTTACCTCGCACGAAGGCGAGTTCACATCCCAGAATAGCTCATCAACTTTTAATTTACAGACATTCATATACCATTACAAACCGGGTTCAAACATAAGTAAATTTATACAAACAGTGTTTAAACTGACAAGCGTATCAGCTTATCCAAACTTACAGCGGAAAGAAAAGTTTACGCGACTACACACATCGCGAAGGCGGACACCAAGCTTAGCCCTGGGCCTGGTGTCACTCCGGAGGGTCACTGCCGGCCGGGGACGGGTCCCACTCCACGGACTAGCCAAAAGGAACGGACGTTGGCCACACGAGGTTGTCCGTGGGATTTTCGAAGGTCATACCTGAAACAGATGCTAGCAAGGCTGAGTATTCTAATACTCAGCAAGACTTACCCGAGTTCGGGTATACTTTAACCCGTAACTAGACTCTTGAAGGCGTTGTAAGGTTCTGGGTTATTTTTAGCTGAAAAGCATCTAAGAGTATAATCTATTTGCAAGTTTTAGCTTCAGATTCTAGTTTGATTAGTTATCTAGGTAAGCACCTGCACTAGACAAGCAATGTGGATATTATCATTCATCAAGATTACTTTCTCAACAATTCACTTTTTACTCTCTGTGGTAAAAGGGATAAGCAGTCTCAGTCCTCGTGAGAGGTGGACGATTCGAATCGAATTTTAAACCTTGCAAGGTAAACCTAACACACACGCTTGGAAGATCCAACGATCGTTCCGAAGCAACCATTTGCCTTTCATTCCGGGTCATGGATCAGGTCCACCACAAGCGACTGTAGGACCGTACGCACACCCAATGTGTGCAGGACATACGTCTGTAGCGTGACTACAAAACTTACTCCCGCACGTCGGTGCGTGAGAAGAACCAAATTGTTCGAGTGGTGGGAGGTATGTCCACTTGCCGGGCCGATTGGTTACTAGGCTTACCGCTTACCATATTTCGCGGCATGTGGCTAGTACTTTCAAACGCTTAGCCACCACTACCACATGCTGCGACCTTATTCACTTTTAACAAAACAGACAGGGTAAACCTTCAGGTCACGATACAACACATGACCCTGTCCGTCCTCCTTATAGTGGTTGCAGAATTGTAAACAAGCAACTCCTATATTGTGCGAGTGACAGGAAATCACCCGACTTTTACCGGCCCTATTTAGCAGAGCATCTAACCGATAAGGACTCAGGTACAATACATTGGATTCCTAAGATCTTATGCAACTAGGGTTTCATTTCAACTCCTAGACGTAATGCAGGATATACAATATAATAATGGAATTGTAATAGATTGAAATACTGGGATATGCACCGGGACTTACCTTCTTGAGTGGGGTTGGGGGCAAGAGTGTCAGAGGCTTCCGAATTTGGGTTCGGGGCTCAGTTAGTCCTTCGACGACTTGCGCTGGGTCTTCTGAAAAGCCTCGGTCTTGTCCTAAGTCCAACTCATAGTCCCCGTCATCGAGCGTCGTTGATTCTATATGAGATGCAATAAATTAAGTAAGGTAAAATTTAAATTTAAGATTTTACATTTCAAATGTTATAACTTATCCAATTAACACACAAGAATTTATAAAATAAAGAGAGCGCTTAGGTTTGAAACACTGTTTATAAAAGAATCATAAAGACATTGCTAAGTTGGTTGCAAACAAGTACTAAAACATTTAAATTTGAATTTGAAATGAACCAAAATTTTAATTCAAAAACTTTAAATAAAAGATTATAGGTTTTGGAAATTTGATTATACATTAAACATTAAATAACATCACATTAGAGAATGACAATAAACCTTAATTAGAAAGGGTTATACAGCAGGTTTAGTTAATATTTCAAATTTGAAAGTCCAAATTAAAAGAAGTTAAGTTTTAAACAAATTTGAGTTTGAAATTTTTACACAAGGCTACGCATAGTTTATAGAACAAACATGCCAAAATGCATGAGCAACAAGGCAAGAAATATAAAGGTTAAGCATAAACTACCCTTTAAGCTTAGGTTTAAAATAGAGGTAAAAGTATTTTGTTTCAAACTAAACTTTATTAACAAAAGTTATAGAGTTTGAAATCTAGTTTCTAACAAAACCAGTTTTGCCATTTTTGAATTTTTCTGTGAATTGCTATGAATTTTGCAAGACAGAGAACACATCCACATGGAATAACAGCCACTCCTTTACAAACCAGTCCCTACATTTAACAGATAACCCCCTGGAAAGAACTCAATCGCTGCAATCGAGTCCAATGGCCATGGCCGGCAGTGGGGGCTCGGGTCCGGCCAAAATTCCGGCCATGGGGTCGACGGCGGTGAGGGGCAAGGGGAGGGAGAGCATGAGGGAACCCTAAGCTACCCACCGGTGGTCTTGGAGGGGCTCGAGGTGGCCGGAGGAAGGCTGCCCACGGGAGGCCGAACCGGCGGCCGGAGGTGAGTGGTGGCAGTGGAGCTCCAGCGTCCAGGGGAGGGAAAGGCCGGGCTGGGGAGAGGCAGTGGAGGATGAGAAAGCTGGTGGTGCTGTCGGTTTGTGAAGGGAGAGGGCGGAGGTGCGAGCTCCACGGTGGACCGAGGTCTCGGCGGCGCTAATGGAGGGCGGCAAGGTTCTGTGCGTGCACGAGGAGGTCCGGGGCGGCCTTTTATAGACAATTGAGGTGGGAAAGGGGAGCACGGCGAGCAGGGCATCGGTTTGAGGTTGCTACCAGGGGGGTGAACCACAGATGCTCGGCAGCGACAGAGGCGCCGGCGGGCGGCGTTGCAGTGCCGCAAGGCGGCGTGGCACGCAGGTGAGGCGCCAGCAGGGGGGTTAGGGCGGTGGAAGGACAGGGAGGTGACGTGTGGACGAGGGGAGAAACAGGAGGTGGGCGCCGGCGACCAAGGGCGGTTCACTGCGCCGGCGGCAGAGGCGCCAGGAGCAGAGCAGAGGGGGCAGGGGCGCCAGGAAGAAGAAGGGGGAAGAATAGAGCTGGGGACTGTTTCGCAATATCAGAGAAAAGCAGGGACCTCACTGTAAAGAACTTGCAACTTTTAAACCAGTGCTCAAATGGAGATGGTCCAAAAAGCAAAAGTGCATAGTTTTTCAAACTCTACAACTTCTCTTTAAGGTTCATCTATAGCTGAGCAATAGTTTTGAAGATACTATAAACTTAGTAATATTTTCAAATTTTATGTAAGTCCTATGGATAAAATTACTTTTACATATATACCCAAGGGTAATTTCTCATATTTTTGCAATTTAACCACAAGTTACCAGCTTTTGCAAAACAACCCTCATGTTTTTAAACTTTTCCCTCCATATCCACCCATTTTGCATAAAAGGACCTCTAGTTTAATTTAATTACATAAATAACACTTTTTCCTTAACATTGTACAACTTAAGCACACCTTTGCCATACTTTGCACATAAAAGCATAACAAGACTCTAGGGTGTGACCATGCTATTTACCTGAGTGTCACAGCTTTCCCCCCTAAAAAGAATCTCGTCCCGAGATTCCGGAATAGAAAAGAATGGAATAATCATGCTCGGAAGTTGGCTTGGAAGAAGTCGGGAAAGTGACGTTGAAGATAGGATTCGGTTTCCCATGTTGCTTCTTCTTCCGTATGATGGTTCCATTGAATCTTGTACATTCTGATGGTTTTTCTTCTGGTGCTTCTCTCTTTAGTATCTAGTATCCTGATCGGATGCTCGGTATAGTCCAGATCTGGTTCGATTTTGATAGCTTGGGATTCGATGATTTCAGTAGGGATCTTGACACACTTCTTGAGTTGGGATACATGGAAGATGTTATGAACGGCCGCTAATTGAGGAGGAAGTTGAAGACGGTAAGCTACGGGTCCACAGACTTCAAGGACTTTAAAGGGACCGATGTACCGAGGAGCAAGTTTCCCTTTTACCCCGAACCTTTGAACACCTCGAGTAGGAGAGATTCGAAGATATACGAAGTCCCCAACTTGAAACCGTAACGGGCTTCTTCGTACATCAGCGTAGCTTTTCTGTCGAGATTGTGCCATCTTGAGATTTGCCTGTATAATTCTTATTTTCTCTTCTGCCTCACTGACAAGGTCGGGTCCAAAGACTTTACGCTCGCCAGTTTGCGACCAATTCAAAGCAGTTCTACAACGGCGACCGTACAATGCTTCAAATGGGGCCATCTTGAGACTGGCTTGATAACTGTTATTGTATGAGAATTCTGCCAGTGGTAGACATTTGTCCCAATGCTTATCATATTGGAGGACACAGGCTCTAAGCATATCCTCCAAGATCTGATTTATTCTTTCCATTTGTCCATCTGTCTGAGGATGATACGCCGAGCTTCGAATTAATTTAGTTCCAAGAGCATTTTGGAGTTGCTCCCAGAACCGAGAAACGAATTGTGCTCCGCGATCGGAGATGATCGTCTTAGGTACTCCATGAAGACGAATAATCTGATCCAAATAGATCTCGGCATACTTTTTAGCAACGTACGTAGTATGCACGGGGATAAAGTGGGCAGTTTTGGTTAATCGATCTATGATTACCCAAATAGAGTCATGCCTCCGGGAAGTATTAGGTATCCAACAATAAAATCCATACTAATATCTTCCCATTTCCAAGAGGGAATGGTTAAAGGTTGGAGGGTACCAGCAGTCTTCAGATGACTGGCTTTGACTCTTTGGCAGATATCACACTCTGAGACATACTTAGCAATTTCTCGTCTCATACGGGTCCACCAAAAGCTTTGTTTTAGATCTTGATACATTTTTGTACTGCTCGGATGTATAGAAAATTTGGATAGGTGGGCTTCGTCCATTATTTGCTTTCGGAGTTTATGGTCCTTAGGTACTACAAGATGTTTGTTGAACCACAAAACTCCTTCGGAATCCACCTGGAAGCATTTGTACTTTTTCTCTCCCTGTATTAACTTTTGCTTAATGATCCCAACTCCCTCACTACGCTGCTGAGCTAGAACAATGTCATCCCTAAGCGTGGCTTCAACTGAGAGATGGTTTAAGTCACCTTGGGGAATGATTTCTAAATCAAGCTTCTCCATTTCCCAGCAAAGGGTCTTATTGAAATTTTCAACAAATAGGCAGGAACAATGTGCCTTGCGACTGAGGGCATCTGCAACGACATTAGCCTTGCCAGGATGATAGTGTACCTCTAGATCATAATCCTTGATTAGTTCTAGCCAGCGCCTTTGCCTCATATTCAAGTCTGCTTGGGTAAAGATATATTTGAGGCTCTTGTGGTCAGTGTAGATATGACATTTTGCACCCATTAGATGGTGCCTCCAAATCTTTAGGGCATGAATGATAGCGGCAAGTTCGAGATCATGGTTAGGGTAGTTCTGCTCATGAACTCTGAGTGCCCATGATGCATATGCAATCACTCGGTGGTCTTGCATGAGAACACAACCGAGTCCAGTCCCTGATGCATCGCAATAGATATCAAAGGGTTTTGACACGTCAGGTTGAGCCAGGACTGGAGCAGTAGTGAGATGATTCCTGAGAATGTGGAATGCATCATTACACTTTTGATCCCAAAAGAATTTGATACCTTTCTTTAATAGCTCGGTCATAGGTTTGGTATTCTGGAGAAATCCGGTATGAACCGACGATAATAGCCCACTAGACCAAGAAAACTACGGATCTGATGGACTGAGGTTGGGGGTTTCCAATCCATCACTTCCTGTACTTTACTGGGATCGACGGATATTCCATCACCAGAAATGGTATGGCCCAAGAATTTGACTGTATCTAGCCAAAACTCACACTTGGAGAATTTGGCGTACAGGTGGTGGTCTCTCAATCGTTGAAGGATGACATGGAGATGCTTGGCATGATCTTCTGGAGTTTTAGAATAGATCAAAATGTCATCAATGAAGACCACAACAAACTTGTCGAGTTCTTGCATGAAGACAGAATTCATGAGGTACATGAAATAGGCTGGAGCATTAGTGAGACCAAACGACATGACAAGATACTCGTATAGACCATATCGGGTGGAGAAAGCTGTTTTTGGAACATCACTGGGCCGAATCTTAATTTGGTGATAGCCGGAACGAAGATCAATCTTAGAGAATACCTTAGCTCCAGCTAGTTGATCGAATAGAATGTCAATGCGGGGTAGAGGATATTTATTTTTGATAGTCACCGCATTGAGAGGACGGTAATCAACACACAACCTTAAGCTATTGTCTTTCTTTTTCACAAACAGGGCTGGACAACCCCAGGGTGATGCACTTGGACGAATGAAACCTTTGTTCAAGAGGTCTTGGAGTTGAATCTTCAATTCAGCCAACTCATTAGGAGGCATGCGATAAGATTTCTTAGAGATAGGGGCGGTGCCAGGTTGGAGTTCTATAATGAACTCGATATCTCTGTCTAGGGGCATTCCAGGTAAGTCGTCTAGGAAAACATCTGGATATTCACAGACCACTGGAATATCCTTTAGCTTGACCCCAGATGTAGCATAGGTGCAAGAGTTGAAAGACTTTGGTTGTGGGAGATAAAGAATGGTAGGTTCGTGTTCGAGTGAATCTATCTCCACAGTGCGAGAAGAGATATCTAAAGACACATGGTGCTGTGTCATCCAGTTCATTCCCAAAAGGACATCCATTCCCTTTAGGTCTAACAGAAGTAAGTCTGTTTTTACCACCTGACTACCCAAGAGAAGTGGTACTTTCATACAGATTTGATTTGATAGGGTTTTCCCACCAGGAGTGATTATCCTATAATCTTCTTTAGTAGGATAAATATCCAAACCTACTTTACTTCCACATTCTTTACTGATAAAACTATGGGTGGCACCGGAATCGAAAAGAACAATAACGGGGTAATGGTTGATAGAAAATTGTCACACCCGGTTTTTAAAGGACAAAACCGAATGCATAACTATATGTATGCCAGGATCAAGTTCCATACATATAGTGACTTCATCAGTGAATAATCAGCAACAGTATCACGAAAAGAGAATTAAAAGACTATAAAGATCATCAGAGTTATACAGCTTATCCTGGAAACGAAGACTCCAAACTTCACAGGCAATCGACCGGGGGTTGCGCAGGCCTAGAACTCAGCATCATCTTCAAAGACTTCACATCACTTTCTCCTCTGAGCAGCAATTATAACAAGCGTGAGTACACTTATGGTTGGTACTCAGCAAGTTTTGGGAATTATATGACATGAAGGCAAAAATCAAGGAAAGGCTAACTGGCTTACTGCGATAAGCAATTTTAGTTGGTCAAATTTTATTAGCACCTGATTACTAAGGTATAAGTTCATACCAAAACCCACTTTAAAAGAAATAGAAGAGATATAGCATAAGCATAACCACATCCATAAACATGGTCCACAATAACCATAACCATAGCCATGGTCCACGATTTAATTCATCTTCAAGTTCAATTATCATGTGAGGGTCCAAGCCGCTCTTAACCATGAGCACGGCTGATATATCAGTTTTCACTCTGCAGAGGTTGTACACTTTACCCACAATTCGTGTCTCCCGATTTGCCCGAGGTAGCTAGCCTCTTAAACACTTCCGAGGTGAGTGGCAAGGGATTCACTACGAGGCCTTTACAGAGATTCCCTAACTTATGATAATCCGCTAAGGTTTCAAGTCAAAGCGGTCATAACTCTCCCTAGTGAGGAAATACCTTAGCCAAGGTCCACATAGCTATGTGCCTCAAAAGGACCGAGCTATACCCCGTCGATGCAACCCCTCTTGCCCTTTCGGTAAGATTATCATAAACTAGAGTCTCTAATTAATTAGCCAAGACCAGAGCCATATAGTATTGTGGTTGCACTGTTTTCCTGGATGGTTCTCCATGTTCCATTTAAAACATATAGTCTTGTGATTAACAACACAAAGAGCATGAACATGGATAAAACAGGTGTAACATCATCATTGTTGTCATCATGGTTATAAATTATTTCCAAACCGAAACCAGTTATAGCAACTAAGCAATAGCTACCCAACAATAAAGATAAAACCCATGTTAACAAGGAATGATCATAAAGACTAGGCATATCCTTAATTAGGATCCATCAATATTAGGACACATGCATGCATATAAAGAAAATATTACATTTATTGTGATTATTAGGACAAAAGCATGATCAAGGAAACACTTGCCTTTCTTTTAGAGAATAGCTGCTCAGAGTCTTCAACTCTTGTTCTTGAAACTCTATATCTTCAAAGCTCTTGGATCACGCTTCTTCTAACGTCACACAAGCATCCGACCGAAGCATACAAGCAAGCAAACAAACAAGAACAACTAAGAACAAATACAACAAACAAAAGGAAAGCTTTAAAAGAGCGAACTAAAGGATAAGGCTCGGTGCTACGGTCACGAGAAAGAAAGAAACGCGGAAAACGGAGCTAGGGTTGAAAAGATACAGCTATCGGGAGATTTATGTTAAAAAGAAATAAAGAACTATAGGCTTTCATTTATTTTAATCCAGAAAACTAATGTAAAAGATATTCAAAAGAGAATATCCCTAATTATAATTAACTCATATTATATTTGCATTTATAAAGACGAAGTAGAACTTAGTCAAATTTTATATATAATTCTCTATGCATAAATTACACTAATCAAATAATTAATTAGAAAAGAAAACTTGTGAGAACATCTAAACGCATAACTTTATGATTCGAGTTGAACTAAACAAATTAAATTACAAACACATTTAAGTGGATATTAATCAAATTAACATTAATTATGAAAACCGGAGAAAAGACTTAATTGGATTTTATTTCGGAAAACTAGATGAGAGGATATTATTCAAATTAAATTGATATTTAATTTTAAAAACAGGAAATATGGTACAACAGCACTACTAAACGGTAGCTTAGGGTTTTAGAAGACTAACGCAAAAAGAACGGATCGAAAAGGATCTAAAACGCGGAAGCTGCAGGGACCTATACGCAATTAACTATAGACTTCAAGGGTTAGCTGAAAAGAAATACAAGACATAGAAAATAGTGCTTGCAAAACAGGAAAAGATTAGGGTTAGATCTGAAAAATTTTATGGTGGGGCTGCATTGAAAAGATGGAAAAGATATAGGGGGTTTTCTGCAAAATCTGCAAGACGCAGGAAAGAACAGGAAAATTACATCTTTCTCCGGGGACTGGATTGCAAAAGCTCGAGTTTCCTCCATGGCTGCTGCACGGAAGCTTCCTGTCGGCCAAAATTGGAGCGATTTAGACCATGGGAGAGCACGGGAAGTGGGGGAAAAGAAAGAGGAGAGGGAGGGGGTTCGATTCCATGCCTTACCCGCAGCGGAGACGCACCGAGACGATCGAATTTCGCGAGAGAAAACAGCAAGGTCGGGTCTGTTTTGTGCGGTTTCTGTTCTGCTCGAGGCAGCACCTGGGCGACAGGGGGCGGGGCAAGGACGGCGCACAAGGGAAGGCAGGGCGCTCAGGCGACGGCGATCCTGGTTTCCTGGGCGCTCGGCAGGGAGGCCTAGGCGGCGGCAGCAGGAGGGAGCGCAAGGGGGCACTGGACGACGGCGGCGCACAGGGGTGGAGGCGTAGGGCCGATGGCTGTGCTCGGGACGGGCACGGGCAGGGGGAAGTGCAGGGCGCATGCAGGAACCAGGGGCGGCAGGGGGATTGGCGTGGCACAGGGGAAAAAGGAGTAGGGTTTAGGCGCCTGGAGGAGAAGAACGGGAGGGAATCTGGGCGACGGCGTGCAGGGAGGAAAGCGACGCACAGGGGCTAGGGTTACGCGAAAATTTATAGAGCACGCACGAGCCAACGTAGGGGAGAAAAATTAGGGCCGGCTACTGGAGAAACAGATGGTGCAAGACATATTTAAATAGGCCTGCAGATATCATGCTGGACTCCAACTCGAACGAGGGTAAGGACACGGCGGCGCATCGGGCTGGGACTCGTTCTTGAGTCCGGATTGCTCACGGGAGACGGGATTGGACCGACCAGCGGGTCCCATAATTTAACGAGCAAAAAGAGAGGATAGAAGAGGTAACGGAAAGATGGAATGAGAACGGCCAAGCGAGTTCGATTATGGGCCGAAATAGGATCGGGTGAGGGCTGAACACGAAAACGAGCTGACAGAGCGGGTTGAATGTGAACGAGTTATTCAGGAGTGCGGAAAACAGAAGGAAGGGATTAAGCTGAGTCATTGGGGCTGACGGCGATCGAACATCATTGGAAAAATACCGAAGATGAGCCACGAGACGTCGTTTTCGAGCATGACCTGATCGGGGAGAACTGTTAGAGGATCGGGAGCTCGATGGAACTTCTTAATGATTCGGAGAGGATAAGGTTAAAAGGGATGTACAACATGATACAGCTCGGTCCGACTACGATGAGAATCAAAATAGAAATATTTTCCAGAACACATTTTCAAGTTTAAAATAAATCTAGAAAAGTCCAGATAAATATTTTAAACCAAGAAAAATATATTCGGAAGAATCCCAAAATTTTCCGAGAAAACTCGGGAGGTAAATTTAGGACATGAGGAATCCAAATAGAATATTTGGGACTAATGAAAAAGAATTTTAGATCTTTCCAAATAAATAAAAAAAAGATCTTGCTCTAGGATAAATAGAATAATTGCCAGAAAAACCTTTAAAATTCTCGGAAAATCCTATTGATAGATGAACATATTGTAAGAGATAGTCACATCCTAAAATTAAATATTTTAGGGTGTGACAGAACTACCCCCCTTAAACAGAATCTCGTCCCGAGATTCGCAAGGGCTAGAGACAAAGACGAGAGTTAGGATAAAAGATTTCGTCAAGGAGGCGACAAGATAATAAGGTCGGTGTTGAGAAAAGAGAGAATTTGGGATTTGGATCTTCACTTGCTTTCAGCTGGATTGAGCAGAAGGCGTTACGAGAGATTCACAAGGGCTGGTGATTGGAAGGGGAGATAGAACACAGAGTTTTTTTTTATAAGGGGTAAGGCAAGATGGCAAGATGGGTAACAAGAAAAGAAGGGAAGGTGATTGGGTTTTATTCACATGCTTCCAAGCAGATGGGGTTGACGAGAGACTTACTAAATCTTGTGGTTGAAAGGAGGCGACAAGGTAACAAGATGAGTAACAAGAAAGAGAGAAAACGAATTTAGGTCTTCTGTGCTAACTTTCGCTAGGGAGCAAGAAGACGTCATTGATGAGAGATTCGCAAAGTCTAGAGATAGAAAGAAAAGATAAGGCAAAGAGCTTCTGGTAAGGAGTAAACCGAGATGACAAGATGGGTATCGAGACAAAAAGGATGGAATTTGGGTTTGGGTCTTTTCTGCTGGCTTATACTTTGGAACGTGAGGATATCGTGATTGAGAAAACTAAGGGATAAATGATGTCATTGCAGGCACAAATCCCACAACACATCAACGAGCAAAAACAAGGAGTCTAAGCAGTCAAGAGCAAACAACAAGCATTACAAGCACACCAAAACAAACTATCAAACAACCGGAACTAGCGTTTTACAACTGAAAAGGGAAACCTCTTAAGTATGGGTCATATCCTAAAGCTTCAGCATTCTTGAGTTAGGCATCTCTCTCAGCTTGTCTGAAAGAACATTGACTTCTTGAGTGTAACGCCTATGAGTCTAGTGTAGTCTTCAGTTGCTCTAGCTTGCTTCTTGTAGTAGACTGCTACTTCCATTCTTCGGGGTACAAGGTCGGACAATCTAGCGTTTGTAACCAAAAGGAGAGGAGAAAAATAAATCCTCTTGGAATAGAAGACAAGGGGATTTCCAAAGTGGCCAAACTTGAAATCAAGGAGAAGGTAAATTGGAACATCGGGTACAAGGTAACCAATGCCATTGAGGGTACAAGCAGACAAGGAAATTGTGAGATGTAAAAGCAATGGAAATGAGGGAATAAAAGAAAATGATACAGAGTTAGATAAAAGCAGCATCAAGGGTGAGATAAATGAAGAAGGATGAGGAATAAACAACAAGAGGGTCAAGGATATGGTAAAATATGACTTTTATGTCAGAATAGGTCTTCGAATACGACCATTGCTATCTAGGCTGGCGTCCTACGGTCGACACAGCTCTGATACCACCTCTGTCACACCCGGTTTTTAAAGGACAAAACCGAATGCATAACTATATGTATGCCAGGATCAAGTTCCATACATATAGTGACTTCATCAGTGAATAATCAGCAACAGTATCACGAAAAGAGAATTAAAAGACTATAAAGATCATCAGAGTTATACAGCTTATCCTGGAAACGAAGACTCCAAACTTCACAGGCAATCGACCGGGGGTTGCGCAGGCCTAGAACTCAGCATCATCTTCAAAGACTTCACATCACTTTCTCCTCTGAGCAGCAATTATAACAAGCGTGAGTACACTTATGGTTGGTACTCAGCAAGTGTTGGGAATTATATGACATGAAGGCAAAAATCAAGGAAAGGCTAACTGGCTTACTGCGATAAGCAATTTTAGTTGGTCAAATTTTATTAGCACCTGATTATTAAGGTATAAGTTCATACCAAAACCCACTTTAAAAGAAATAGAAGAGATATAGCATAAGCATAACCACATCCATAAACATGGTCCACAATAACCATAACCATAGCCATGGTCCACGATTTAATTCATCTTCAAGTTCAATTATCATGTGAGGGTCCAAGCCGCTCTTAACCGTGAGCACGGCTGATATATCAGTTTTCACTCTGCAGAGGTTGTACACTTTACCCACAATTCGTGTCTCCCGATTTGCCCGAGGTAGCTAGTCTCTTAAACACTTCCGAGGTGAGTGGCAAGGGATTCACTACGAGGCCTTTACACAGATTCCCTAACTTATGATAATCCGCTAAGGTTTCAAGTCAAAGCGGTCATAACTCTCCCTAGTGAGGAAATACCTTAGCCAAGGTCCACATAGCTATGTGCCTCAAAAGGACCGAGCTATACCCCGTCGATGCAACCCCTCTTGCCCTTTCGGTAAGATTATCATAAACTAGAGTCTCTAATTAATTAGCCAAGACCAGAGCCATATAGTATTGTGGTTGCACTGTTTTCCTGGATGGTTCTCCATGTTCCATTTAAAACATATAGTCTTGTGATTAACAACACAAAGAGGATGAACATGGATAAAACAGGTGTAACATCATCATTGTTGTCATCATGGTTATAAATTATTTCCAAACCGAAACCAGTTATAGCAACTAAGCAATAGCTACCCAACAATAAAGATAAAACCCATGTTAACAAGGAATGATCATAAAGACTAGGCATATCCTTAATTAGGATCCATCAATATTAGGACACATGCATGCATATAAAGAAAATATTACATTTATTGTGATTATTAGGACAAAAGCATGATCAAGGAAACACTTGCCTTTCTTTTAGAGAATAGCTGCTCAGAGTCTTCAACTCTTGTTCTTGAAACTCTATATCTTCAAAGCTCTTGGATCACGCTTCTTCTAACGTCACACAAGCATCCGACCGAAGCATACAAGCAAGCAAACAAACAAGAACAACTAAGAACAAATACAACAAACAAAAGGAAAGCTTTAAAAGAGCGAACTAAAGGATAAGGCTCGGTGCTACGGTCACGAGAAAGAAAGAAACGCGGAAAACGGAGCTAGGGTTGAAAAGATACAGCTATCGGGAGATTTATGTTAAAAAGAAATAAAGAACTATAGGCTTTCATTTATTTTAATCCAGAAAACTAATGTAAAAGATATTCAAAAGAGAATATCCCTAATTATAATTAACTCATATTATATTTGCATTTATAAAGACGAAGTAGAACTTAGTCAAATTTTATATATAATTCTCTATGTATAAATTACACTAATCAAATAATTAATTAGAAAAGAAAACTTGTGAGAACATCTAAACGCATAACTTTATGATTCGAGTTGAACTAAACAAATTAAATTACAAACACATTTAAGTGGATATTAATCAAATTAACATTAATTATGAAAACCGGAGAAAAGACTTAATTGGATTTTATTTCGGAAAACTAGATGAGAGAATATTATTCAAATTAAATTGATATTTAATTTTAAAAACAGGAAATATGGTACAACAGCACTACTAAACGGTAGCTTAGGGTTTTAGAAGACTAACGCAAAAAGAACGGATCGAAAAGGATCTAAAACACGGAAACTACGCATAAAACAGCGTTGCAGGGACCTATACGCAATTAACTATAGACTTCAAGGGTTAGCTGAAAAGAAATACAAGACACAGAAAATAGTGCTTGCAAAACAGGAAAAGATTAGGGTTAGATCTGAAAAATTTTATGGTGGGGCTGCATTGAAAAGATGGAAAAGATATAGGGGGTTTTCTGCAAAATCTGCAAGACACAGAAAAGAACAGGAAAATTACATCTTTCTCCGGGGACTGGATTGCAAAAGCTCGAGTTTCCTCCATGGCTGCTGCACGGAAGCTTCCTGTCGGCCAAAATTGGAGCGATTTAGACCATGGGAGAGCACGGGAAGTGGGGGAAAAGAAAGAGGAGAGGGAGGGGGTTCGATTCCATGCCTTACCCGCAGCGGAGACGCACCGAGACGATCGAATTTCACGAGAGAAAACAGCAAGGTCGGGTCTGTTTTGTGCGGTTTCTGTTCTGCTCGAGGCAGCACCTGGGCGACAGGGGGCGGGCAAGGACGGCGCACAAGGGAAGGCAGGGCGCTCAGGCGACGGCGATCCTGGTTTCCTGGGCGCTCGGCAGGGAGGCCTAGGCGGCGGCAGCAGGAGGGAGCGCAAGGGGGCACTGGGCGACGGTGGCGCACAGGGGTGGAGGCGCAGGGCCGATGGCTGTGCTCGGGACGGGCACGGGCAGGGGGAAGTGCAGGGCGCATGCAGGAACCAGGGGCGGCAGGGGGATTGGCGTGGCGCAGGGGAAAAAGGAGTAGGGTTTAGGCGCCTGGAGGAGAAGAACGGGAGGGAATCTGGGCGACGGCGTGCAGGGAGGAAAGCGACGCACAGGGGGCTAGGGTTACGCGAGAATTTATAGAGCACGCACGAGCCAACGTAGGGGAGAAAAATTAGGGCCAGCTACTGGAGAAACAGATGGTGCAAGACATATTTAAATAGGCCTGCAGATATCATGCTGGACTCCAACTCGAACGAGGGTAAGGACACGGCGGCGCATCGGGCTGGGACTCGTTCTTGAGTCCGGATTGCTCACGGGAGACGGGATTGGACCGACCAGCGGGTCCCACAATTTAACGAGCAAAAGGAGAGGATAGAAGAGGTAACGGAAAGATGGAATGAGAACGGCCAAGCGAGTTCGATTATGGGCCGAAATAGGATCGGGTGAGGGCTGAACACGAAAACGAGCTGACAGAGCGGGTTGAATGTGAACGAGTTATTCAGGAGCGCGGAAAACAGAAGGAAGGGATTAAGCCGAGTCATTGGGGCTGACGGCGATCGAACATCATTGGAAAAATACCGAAGATGAGCCACGAGACGTCGTTTTCGAGCATGACCTGATCGGGGAGAACTGTTAGAGGATCGGGAGCTCGATGGAACTTCTTAATGATTCGGAGAGGATAAGGTTAAAAGGGATGTACAACATGATACAGCTCGGTCCGACTACGATGAGAATCAAAATAGAAATATTTTCCAGATAAATATTTTAAACCAAGAAAAATATATTCGGAAGAATCCCAAAATTTTCCGAGAAAACTCGGGAGGTAAATTTAGGACATGAGGAATCCAAATAGAATATTTGGGACTAATGAAAAAGAATTTTAGAGCTTTCCAAATAAATAAAAAAAAAGATCTTGCTCTAGGATAAATAGAATAATTGCCAGAAAAATCTTTAAAATTCTCGGAAAATCCTATTGATAGATGAACATATTGTAAGAGATAGTCACATCCTAAAATTAAATATTTTAGGGTGTGACAAAAATGTACCCGTCATTATTGGTGTCCCCTCGGGAAGTTCGGAGAGTGTAGTGAGATTCACCCTCCCTTGTCGGACCTGCACCACTTGCCTCCTGCCTTTTCCCTGGTGGTTCGGATTAGATGTTTGCCCTTGGAAAGATTTCCTAGGTTGAGTGTAGTCCTTGATGAAGTGGGACGGGCTTCCACAATTGAAACAACGATAATTGTTGTTTCCTCGAGTAGCTGGTGGAAAGCTTGGCCGCGGACCTTGTCGTGGTGGCTGTTGATTTTGCGGCAGCGGTGGTCGGTTGAGTTGGGCCTGTTGGGGAGGTCGAGCTACCCATCTGCCAGGCAAATTACTTCGAGGCGGAGCTTGAGGGGCGTTACTTGGAACCAACCGATACCTTGGCGACTGTGAAGTTGCAGGCCCTGTAGGTGCTTTCCGTTTCTTTTCTGCTCTGTGGGCGGCAATGCAATCCTCTTGAGTAATGGCCATATTGACCAACTCATTAAAATTGTCGGCCTTTACCAAATTCAGCCATTCCTTAAGTTTAGTATTTAGGCCTCGGCGAAAGCGATCACATTTGCGGGCATCAGTGTCCGCATGAGACCCTGCATACTGGCACAAGTGATTGAAAACCTGTGCATACTGCGTAACAGTGCGGGTACCTTGGGTCAAACTCAAAAATTCATTGAGCTTCCGCTCAATGAGTCCCGCTGGTATGTGATGTGCTCAGAACGCAGTTCAAAACTCGTCCCAGGTGACGACGTGATCGGCAGGTTGCATCCCATGGAACTGGTCCCACCAAAGACGAGCTGTACTTTGGAGTTGCTGAGCTGCAAAGAGCACCTTATTCTCATCTGAACATGGAGCTGGTAATAAGGTGAACTTGGACTCGATAGTTCGCAACCAGGCATCTGCGTCCAAAGGTTCATCGGCCTTATGGAATAATGGAGGTTGAGTGCTGTCACACTCGATTTATTGTAACACCCCAGTTCCAAATATGGCTCAGTTCTACTCGCACGTTGAGTAAAACACGCACTCGCACCAACCCCGCTTACGCTTTCGTCCTCGCTTCGCGTAAAAGGGTTAACCCGGGGGTTGAAATGCACTCAAGGCACTTGGGTTTATATGTTGGTGAGACTCACCCACAACTAGCAAGGTGGGACAACTCCCCACACATGCCATGCCACTCACACTTGGGCCACTAGTGGGCTCAAATTCATCCTTGTTGGGCCGGGATGTCACATACACCCCCCCTAAAGGACCCGACGTCGGCAACATACCCGCACACTGGGGCAATCGACCAGGAACTTTCCCTCTTAGCACACGTCGTCCATGCGTCTAGTACCGGCACACGTACCATGCCATGTGACCACACACGGGTCCACACGCGCCATGCGCCATATGTCCGCGTCCCTAGCACACACACGCCCATGTAACCGCGAGGGTTGGCTCTGATACCAATTGTAATGCCCCAGTTCCAAATATGGCTCAGTTCTACTCGCACGTTGAGTAAAACACGCACTCGCACCAACCCCGCTTACGCTTTCGTCCTTGCTTCGCGTAAAAGGGTTAACCCGGGGGTTGAAATGCACTCAAGGCACTTGGGTTTATATGTTGGTGAGACTCACCCACAACTAGCAAGGTGGGACAACTCCCCACACATGCCATGCCACTCACACTTGGGCCACTAGTGGGCTCAAATTCATCCTTGTTGGGCCGGGATGTCACAAGTGCTGAGAAAGTCCTGGTAATTGGCCGATAGAGGTTCACCTCGGCCCCGAGGTTGTTTCTGAAAGTGGCCCATTTGAGCTTGCACAAGTTGATTAAGAAGCTCAGTTTGCTGGGCCATAACCTCGGCCAGGTTTGCAGGTGGCGGTGGTGGTTGCTGAGAACTACCAGGCTGACCTGCCCGGAATCCTTCCGGGGTTCCTCGAGTAGCTCCAACCATCTGAAATAAAGGAGACATCCGTTATCAACCATAATCTTACTCCAAATTTCAGATAATATGCAATTACCAAACGGAAATGTAATGCATATGCTCCATTCAATCCACTTGTAACAAGGATATTGAATCAGATAACCAAACACAGGATTTAGATTACTATACAGATACTGATATCCTTACATCTCATATCGATACACTCAAACCATTACAAACTTTTGCCTAACAGCACATGCCACCTATACAGCAAGTGGCTCTCTATCTAAATAAACTACACACCACCTATGTTACACATTTTTACACTAGTTATAACTAGACTACCACTCACTCAATCACAACTAAAAGTCATCAAAGTTTCCTACTGATGACTGACTACTAGAAGAGGAATGATGGGGACTAATGACAGGATCTCCATGCTCAGAATCAAGTTCTGAGACCCCTTCAATTTCCTCTGGGTCTTCCTCTTCAGCCTCAGGTGCTGCAGGTGCAACGGGAGGAATCGGGGGCTGCTGCAATTCTTCAATCTGAGCTTGAGCATCGTCAACCGTGAGGATCAGATCATGGATTTGTGCCTGTAGAAATTCAATAACAGTATCGCGCTGAGTGATGATGTGATCACTCTCATTGATCTGATCTTCCCGATGGTGGATGGTCTCGTTTTGAGTAGCAATAATCCCATCCTTCTCAATCACCACAGCTTGAAGTTGATCCACCTGGGTGATATGTCTAGCAGCTTCCCCATGGAGACTTCGCGCAGCATAAATCAAATGGCCTATCTCCCGGCGTAGCAACGAGTGATAATGGTACTGCACACTCGTGAAACGCCTCATCCCTCGTAGGACTTCTTCTGATGAACCTTCCAATCTATGACTCTCAGGAATTGCCCTGAGGTCCCATTCTGACTCACTAGGATCTGTTGTAGCAAACAAACCAATGGGTTGTCCTACGACTTCCTCAGGATGTTGACTACAAAAGGCATAAATGGCTTCTAGTGCTGCCGCTTCAATAGTATCCACAATTCTATAGCCTATCATGCTGATCTCAATAGGCTGCCATTGTGAACGAAAAGGATGCTGAGGAATAGTCATCCTGACATGAGCTCTATGAATTCCTTCTTCCAAATGTTTGACAGCATCATACTGAGGAGGCTCCGTGTAGTGAAAAGACTGCAAGGACTCCTAAAGTAGACGAGGGAAACCTTCCCAATGGAGGGCATTAGTATGAAGATGCCCTTCCGGATCCCAGAAAACATTAGAAGGTGTTGCCATCTGCGACAAGAATGCAAATGGTGAAACTTTTATCTTGTTAAGAGAGTACAAGATAAACAGATCAAGATAGTCAATTCTGATAACAGCAAGGACTGAAAATCAGATGAAAAACTAAGGTTCTATATAAGATACCCGACCTAAAACTATCATTAGAACTCCATTAGCCCATTTCAAAGACAAACAATATATTCTTCATACATAAAAATCCTTTTGTTAACAAATTATGCATGCACGCACTACTCGTCCTCACAACCAAAACAACTGCCGAATATGTTCGGACTTACGTAAGTAATTCCGGTGGCATAACCATACGTCTCTCACTATATATAACTAATCGATAAACCCTACGCATCCTAATAGCGTAAGCGTGGTTAGTGTACCTGCAGAAGAATACTCATATATATATAACTCATGAACCTTTCATGGCAGCACGACATGAAAGCGTCCCCAAACATTACTGCTCACTATAGAAACAGCATCTGTACAATTACCGCCGTACAGACAACGTTAACATACGTCATCGAAACAACATATTCACGGAGGGTACCGCAAAATGCGGGGGTATGAACAGCGATCGCCATACCCTGCGCCGAACCATATACTCCCAATATAATCAACCTAAGTTGGTATATTGGCAGCATCTCAAGTAGGCCACTGCTTGAGAAACAGCGTTCGGTTCGCATCACCGACAGGAAGGCCAAGCTCCCTCAGTTGGCTGAGGATCCTTACCTTCTTACATCCGTTCGTAGGTGTCGTTACAGAAAGTAAGGTTGGGTTATGCACGAATTTAAGTTTTGACGGAAAGTAGTGCTGCAAGTCAGAATTATATATATACTCTAATTGCCACCTGATATTTTCCCCATATAAATCCCTAGGGCTTTACATTCTATTCTTCCACCTTAACGGATCCAACGTATTTTTGTAAACTCATTTGTTGGCAAACTTTTATCCTGAAAACACCTTTTAAGAGCTTTTCCAGATGTATATGTAAACCTACAGCTCTGATACCAGCTGTGGCAGAACCGCCTGAATTATTCCGGCTCAAGTGCGCTAATGATCGCCGTATAACTGCAATTAGCTCAACGCACTTCAAACGGAACAATCCCTTGGTCTGTCGGGTCTCCGCCCGATACAACCACGATTCAACAGGATCGAAGCAGGTTTACCTCGCACGAAGGCGAGTTCACATCCCAGAATAGCTCATCAACTTTTAATTTACGGACATTCATATACCATTACAAACCGGGTTCAAACATAAGTAAATTTATACAAACGGTGTTTAAACTGACAAGCGTATCAGCTTGTCCAAACTTACAGCGGAAAGAAAAGTTTACACGACTACACACGTCGCGAAGGCAGACACCAAGCTTAGCCCTGGGCCTGGTGTCACTCCGGAGGGTCACTGCCGGCCGGGGATGGGTCCCACTCCACGGACCAGCCAAAAGGAACGGACGTTGGCCACACGAGGTTGTCCGTGGGATTTTCGAAGGTCATACCTGAAACAGATGCTAGCAAGGCTGAGTATTCTAATACTCAGCAAGACTTACCCGAGTTCGGGTATACTTTAACCCGTAACTAGACTCTTGAAGGCGTTGTAAGGTTCTGGGTTATTTTTAGCTGAAAAGCATCTAAGAGTATAATCTATTTGCAAGTTTTAGCTTCAGATTCTAGTTTGATTAGTTATCTAGGTAAGCACCTGCACTAGACAAGCAATGTGGATATTATCATTCATCAAAATTACTTTCTCAACAATTCAATTTTTACTCTCTGTGGTAAAAGGGATAAGCAGTCTCAGTCCTCGTGAGAGGCGGACAATTCGAATCGAATTTTAAACCTTGCAAGGTAAACCTAACACACACGCTTGGAAGATCCAACGATCGTTACGAAGCAACCGTTTGCCTTTCATTCCGGGTCGTGGATCAGGTCCACCACAAGCGACTGTAGGACCGAACGCACACCCAATGTGTGCAGGACATACGTCTGTAGCGCGACTACAAAACCCGTATTCCTGTCTGCCATGCAGAACGTACTCCCGCACGTCGGTGCGTGAGAAGAACCAAATTGTTCGAGTGGTGGGAGGTATGTCCACTTGCCGGGCCGATTGGTTACTAGGCTTACCGCTTACCATATTTCGCGGTATGTGGCTAGTACTTTCAAACGCTTAGCCACCACTACCACATGCTGTGACCTTATCCACTTTTAATAAAACAGACAGGGTAAACCTTCAGGTCACGATACAACACATGACCCTGTCCGTCCTCCTTATAGTGGTTGCAGAATTGTAAACAAGCAACTCCTATATTGTGCGAGTGATAGGAAATCACCCGACTTTTACCGGCCCTATTTAGCAGAGCATCTAAGCGATAAGGACTCAGGTACAATACATTGGATTCCTAAGATCTTATGCAACTAGAGTTTCATTTCAACTTCTAGACGTAATGCAGGATATACAATATAATAATGGAATTGTAATAGATTGAAATACTGGGATATGCACCGGGACTTGCCTTCTTGAGTGGGGTTGGGGGCAAGAGTGTCAGAGGCTTCCGAATTTGGGTTCGGGGCTTCAGTTAGTCCTTCGATGACTTGCGCTGGGTCTTCTGAAAAGCCTTGGTCTTGTCCTAAGACCAACTCGTAGTCCCCGTCGTCGAGCGTTGTTGATTCTATATGAGATGCAATAAATTAAGTAAGGTAAAATTTAAATTTAAGATTTTACATTTCAAATGTTATAACTTATCCAATTAACACACAAGAATTTATAAAATAAAGAGAGCGCTTAGGTTTGAAACACTGTTTATAAAAGAATCATAAAGACATTGCTAAGTTGGTTGCAAACAAGTACTAAAACATTTAAATTTGAATTTGAAATGAACCAAAATTTTAATTCAAAAACTTTAAATAAAAGATTATAGGTTTTGGAAATTTGATTATACATTAAACATTAAATAACATCACATTAGAGAATGACAATAAACCTTAATTAGAAAGGGTTATACAACAGGTTTAGTTAATATTTCAAATTTGAAAGTCCAAATTAAAAGAAGTTAAATTTTAAACAAATTTGAGTTTGAAATTTTTACACAAGGCTACGCATAGCTTATAGAACAAACATGCCAAAATGCATGAGCAACAAGGCAAGAAATATAAAGGTTAAGCATAAACTACCCTTTAAGCTTAGGTTTAAAATAGAGGTAAAAGTATTTTATTTCAAACTAAAGTTTATTAACAAAGTTATAGAGTTTGAAATCTAGTTTCTAACAAAACTAGTTTTGCCATTTTTGAATTTTTCTATGAATTGCTATGAATTTTGCAAGACAGAGAACACATCCACATGAAATAACAGCCACTCCTTTACAAACCAGTCCCTACATTTAACAGATAACCCCCTGGAAAGAACTCAATCGCTGCAATCGAGTCCAATGGCCATGGCCGGCGGTGGGGGCTCGGGTCCGGCCAAAATTCCGACCATGGGGTCGACGGCGGTGAGGGGCAAGGGGAGGGAGAGCATGAGGGAACCCTAAGCTACCCACCGGTGGTCTTGGAGGGGCTCGAGGTGGCCGGAGGAAGGCTGCCCACGGGAGGCCGAACCGGCGGCCGGAGGTGAGCAGCAGCGGTGGAGCTCCGGCGTCAAGGGGAGGGAAAGGCCGGGCTGGGGAGAGGCAGTGGAGGATGAGAAAGCTGGTGGTGCTGTCGGTTTGTGAAGGGAGAGGGCGGAGGTGCGAGCTCCATGGTGGACCGAGGTCTCGGCGGCGCTAATGGAGGGCGGCAAGGTTCTGTGCGCGCGCGAGGAGGTCCGGGGCGGCCTTTTATAGGCAATTGAGGTGGGAAAGGGGAGCACAGCGAGCAGGGCATCGGTTTGAGGTTGCTACCGGGGGGGTGAACCACAGATGCTCGGCGGCGACAGAGGCGCCGGTGGGCGGCGTTGCAGTGCCGCAAGGCGGCGTGGTGCGCAGGCGAGGTGCCAGCAGGGGGGTTAGGGCGGTGGAAGGACAGGGAGGTGACGTGTGGACGAGGGGAGAAACAGGAGGTGGGCGCCGGCGACCAAGGGCGGTTCACTGCGCCGGCGGCAGAGGCGCCAGGAGCAGAGCAGAGGGGGCAGGGGTGCCAGGAAGAAGAAAGGGGAAAGAATAGAGCCGGGGACTGTTTCGCAATATGAGAGAAAAGCAGGGACCTCACAGTAAAGAACTTGCAACTTTTAAACCAGTGCTCAAATGGAGATGGTCCAAAAAGCAAAAGTGCATAGTTTTTCAAACTCTACAACTTCTCTTTAAGTTTTATCTGCAGCTGAGCAATAGTTTTGAAGATACTATAAACTTAGTAATATTTTCAAATTTCATGTAAGTCCTATGGATAAAATTACTTTTACATATATACCCAAGGCTAATTTCTCATATTTTTGCAATTTAACCACAAGTTACCAGCTTTTGCAAAACAACCCTCATGTTTTTAAACTTTTCCCTCCATATCCACCCATTTTGCATAAAAGGACCTCTAGTTTAATTTAATTACATAAATAACACTTTTTCCTTAACATTGTACAACTTAAGCACACCTTTGCCATACTTTGCACATAAAAGCATACCAAGACTCTAGGGTGTGACCATGCTATTTACCTGAGTGTCACAGCCCGTTGGCTGATTTTCTTCATAATCAAGATGCCACGGGGCGCATATCCAAGTGGGCAGTGGAACTGGGGGCTTTGTCAATCGACTTCAAGCCACGCACTGCAATCAAGTCACAGGCTCTAGTCGACTTCATGGCTGAATGGAGGGAGAATCAAGTCCCAACTCCAGTAGACAAGCCAGAGCACCGGACCATGTACTTTGATGGGTCCCTCAAGCTCGACGGCGGCAGTGCTGGTGTCCTGCTTATTTCTCCACAAGGGGAACAATTGAAATATGTCCTGCAGATCCTTTGGGCGGTATCCAACAATGAAGCCGAGTATGAAGCCTTGCTTCACGGGCTTCGTTTGGTGATATCTCTAGGGATCAAGCGACTACTTGTGTATGGCGATTCTCTTCTTGTCGTTCAACAAGTCAACAAAGAATGGGACTGCAACAAGGAGACGATGGATGCTTATGTGCAGGAAGTGCACAAGTTGGAAAGCAAATTTTCTAGCTTGGAGGTTCACCATGTGTTGCGGGAGCATAATGTTGGCGCGAACATCCTGTCCAAAATGGGATCGACACGTGCTCAGGTCCCGCCGGGAGTTTTCGTCCAGGAGCTCAAGCAGCCATCCACCAAGTCTTCTCCGCAGGTAACCATCGACGCGGGTCTCCAGCAACCCGATCGAGAGGTTATGATGCTGGGGGAGGACTGGCGAGAGGCTTTTATTGACTTCATCCGAGATCAAAGTGTGACGTCCCGAAAATTTTGAATTTAAATAACGCGTTAAGGTGCCCTGACCGAAAAATTTACCCGTCGTAAAACCCTGACTCCCTCCGTTTCACCGCCACACGCACGCCGTCACATTCCCCGCCCTGTGCCGCACAAGCGCCCAGCTTTTCCCACGCGCACCACCTCGACTCTCGCCACCGCGTCAAGACGACTGCTCGCGACCGCTCTCCGCGGCTAGCACCGGCGCTCCTCGTGCAGCGCGTAAATTCCGCGCGCATGGCCGACCGGCCGCGGTCGCCGCCGCGACCGGCGCCGACACGCGCCTTCTCTCTCCCTCTCTTTTCTCTTTCTCTCTCTTTTCTCTTTCCCTCCCATTTCTTTTCTTTTCTTTTCTTTTCTTTTCCTCTTTCCTTTTCTTCCTTCTCCTTCCCTCTTTCTTTCCCTCCTCCCTCCTCCTCTCCCCTGCTCCCGAGCACACCCCCCCCCCGCGCACTAGCCCTGCCGTGGCGCGCCGTGTGCGAGCCCCTGCCCGGCCGCGCCGTGCCCGCACCACGCCCCCTGGCCGCGCCCTGTCGCGCCACCCGTTCGCGCGCGTGCGCGTACGCCGCGTGCCGCGCCGCCCGCCGTGCCGCACGGTGCCCACGTGCGCCTGCCCCCGCGCGTGCCGCACCGCCCGTCGTTGGCCGCGCCGTGCGCTGCTGCCGCACACCGCCGCCGTCCTGCACCCGCGCCGCACGCCGCGTCGCGACGGCCGCAAGCGGCCGGGGCGCCATTAATGGCACCCGCACCGCCCGCCGGCCCTCCCCACCGGCCACCACCGCTCCTCCACCACGGCCGCCTATAAGTAGCCCTCCCCCGCACCTCGGCACCTCCACAAACCGCGCCACCACCCCCAGCTCCCTTCCCACGCTCCCAGCTCCGCCGCCGCACGGCGCCCGGCCGCCACCCGCAGGCCACCGTCGCCCGGCCCCCTCGCTCCACCGCGGCTCAAGGTGAGGCCGGGGATGGGATCCCCACGCGCCCTTCTCCCTTTTCCCCCACTCCCGGGCCGCCGCCGTGCCCTGGCCGGCCGGATCAGGCCGCCGCCGGCGCCCTGCCTCCCCCTCCTCTGTTTTGCACGGGGGAGAGGAAGGAGAAGGGCATTTTTTCCCAAACCCCCCTCCCTTTTCTGGTTTTTCCCCAAAAAAAACCCCCCCCCCCTTCCTATGAGCACTCCCTTATTCACTCCCCTTTTGCAAAAGAAACCCCGTACATTCCATTAATTCAAATAGAACCCTCTAATACTTGAACCTAGATACACTTGACACTCTTTAGCATGCCCCGAGAATTTATAGGATTTACAAAAAGGCCCTCGCTCTTTCCGTATACTTACGAATAAACCCCTAGAGCCCTGTTTAACCACCCGAACCCCCTTTAGCTCGTCATTTTATGTGCGAAACGACCCCCGATTGACCCAAAACTTTACCACGCCCTTTCTAGTATAGTTTTAGCCATGCCATTAAGAAACCACCCAAAGATATTACCCCTAACTCCGTAACCAAATTATTTCCGATTCAAGCCCAACGATAAAAGCTTTTAGTTCTTTCGCTTGATTGTGTGTCTGTTTGTTTGCGTCGTAGGACACGGAGTGAACGATGAGGTTCCCGACCGCGACCAAGCAACTGAGGACCAGTTCTGCGACCCCGAACCCGAAGGACAGTGCTTCGATCAGGACTTCCCGCAAGGGTTTGACGATGGCAAGTTCAATTCCGCCCTTTGATGCATGTTTCTGTCCTAGTTTTTATAAACACAACCCAGTGGCCTATTTTATAAAATTGCATGGTTTTGCGTGCTGAAAACATGGTAGGATAGCCACCCTTGTTGTGATAACCATACCTTGACCACTTGGTTTTATAAAGAAAATGCGTGTGTTTGGGAAGGGATAAAATGTGGTTTTGAAAAGTGAGTTAGACGGGATGGACGGCAATTCTGTGTGAATTGCCGTTGGTGTGCTCGTACCTGTGTGGTTGAGCGTGGAAGGGAGATATCCATCTTGTCACCCCTAAGGACCGAGTTGATGTGACATCTCACCTAGCTTCTTGTAGTGCGAACCACTTGACCGTTGTATGGGCAACGGCTTAGCATAAACCCCACTAGTTAGCCTGATAGCCATCAGGAGAGCTGAGAGCAACGGGTGATCAAGGAGAAGGGATAAGCTCTGTGTGGCTTATGCCCCGGTTAAACCTCGGAGATAGGTCGAATGACCCCTTGATGGAGCCCGTGGTGGCAAGTCAGGTCTAGCTAAGGTGGGTAATGGCTTTGATGGGATCTGCACCGGCACTAAGGTGTTCGTGCTGTGGTACCCCACCTGTGGGTAAAGTTGCACACCTCTGCAGAGTTGAAAATCTATTCGAATAGCCGTGCCCGCGGTACTGGGCAAGTTACGGTGTGGTCACATAACTAGTGTTTATCTTGGGAATGGATGGGCTAGTGTGAGTTGTTTGGAAAGTGTCCGGCAGTTGTGCCGTGTGCTACGGCGGACGGGGAGTCCGGTAGCAGTTTAAAACTGGGATCCTGTGTGGATCAACATTGTGTGCTCCTTGGTATTGGAAAAACTTGTTTTGAAAAGTGTTATCAAAATGAACCCCTGCATATAACCGAGTTTTTCCGCAAACAAACCCTAACCGTACCCTTGGATTGTCCTTTGCATTAATTTCTAAACCCCCTCCCTGGGTGTGATTGGACTTGCTGAGTACGTTTGTACTCACCCCTTCTTACTTTTACAGTGGAAGACCCAGACTACGTCCCCGAAGACAACGAGTAGGGTTCCGTCCTGCACCCAGTCTTGCCTGTGGTTGAGGCCACCATTGGATTCCGCATGGTGCAAGACTCTGATGATTCTCTTTTCGTAGCTAGTGTAATAGTGTGGGTTCTAGTTGTAATCCTCGCGATAGTGGCGCTTCACTGCCCATTACCGCGTAGAGTTGTACGGTGATGTACCATCTGACGTAATAAAAGTGTTATCAGCCTCCTGGGACTGATAAATCAACACTTTTAAGTCTTCCCTGATGGGGGGACGCTTCAGGTGGTATCAGAGCCATAGGCTGGCCGTAGGACGTGACCCTAGGAACGAGACCCCTTTTCAGGCCCCAGAACTTGTCCCGATTTAGAAATTTTCCGCACAAATACTCACCACTGGTCTTTGTCTTGTTCCAGATGGCTGGCAATGGATGGGTTAGCGGAATCTGCCACGCAGAGCCCGGCCTCCCCAAGTTACTATTGCTCAGCCTGGAACGTGTTGGGATCATGGAGCCACCGGAGTATGCCTACCGTGAGTACATCGCCGGAGGCACCCTTCGGTGCGACATGATGATTTTTGTGGAGAGGAGCACCCGCTACCCGGATGTGGACCCTTGGTTCATCTCCACCACTGGTTTCCGCTTCCCCGACACCTATCGAAAGGCCGCCCGTAAAGCCCTGCGACGGCTGCGTGTGCTCTACAGGCGCCACCTTCAGCGGACCTCTATAGGATTTTTTCCACCCGCTGAGGGAAGAGGACGCACTTGGATTGCCCGAATGAGGGGACTTGGACGAGAAGAAGAAGACCTAGAAGACACGGTCTCCCACCTGTCCATCTACCTCACTGGCTTGGATGCACTCTATCGCGAACAGGCGGCACAACTGAAGCAGCTAATCCATGGGATTGAAAAGATAACCCAGGAGCTGGAGGAACAACGGACAAGAGCCGCAAGCGCCGAGTATTCCTTAGCCGCCCTCCAAGCCCAGATGCGAGAATACGAGAACCGCAACGGAATAGGTGGATGGATCGAGGAAGAAGAAGAAGAACCCATGGAGACCCACTGGGACAAGGGTACTCAGACCGAAAACGAGATGGATCGGTTCCTTCCAATAAAGAAGCGCTCTATCAGGACCGAGGAAGAATCCCCATGATAGGATTAGCACCCCTAGCAAAAACCCTACCCGAATGACCACGTATCCATAAAAACTGTACCACCCTTGTTGTAATAATAAATACTCCCGTTACACCTGTACCAGATTGTTTACCCTATTTTTGTTTCAGATGGCTGAGGAAGGATGGACCCAGGGCAATTGCCAAGCTGCACCTGGATTCCCCAGCCTCTTAATCAACACCCTGGAGGACCTTGGCGTTACGGAGCGCCCAAGGTACTACAGCCGAGAGTACGAGCACCATGGTACCCTCCGCTGCAGGGTGATCCTGGTCATCGCCAGGAGCAACCGCTACCCCGACATCCAGCCCTGGCGAGCGACCGCCACAGGGTTTAGGCACCAAGACACCTACCCCTTGGCCATCAGAAAAGCACTCCGTTATTTGTGCCGGATTTTTGAAGAACACCTCGCCCCCACGCCAGCGAAGTTCTTCCCGCCGGCCATCAGAACCCCAGTCTGGGAGGCGCGCATGAGAAACCTAGAACGACGTCGCCACGAAGAAGGCCCCCTGTACCAAGTGGCTACTTACCTAGCCGCCCTGGACCAACTCTTTGATGAGCAAGCCAACCTTCTAAGGGAGCAGACCCATCGAGCCGAGCAAGCAGAGCTCGCGGTGAGGATACAGCAGATCCGAACTGCCCATGCCGAGGCGAGAGCCGCAGCCGCGGTCAGTAGCGAAGCTGTCGCCCAAGAAAGCCTCAGGCAGGCCCGAGACCGGCGTATGCAAGATTGGACCCAAAGTGGAACACCCGTCCCGGCGATAGGGGAAGACCATGTTTTACTCGGGACACCCATCATAGGGTGGGGGTCACTCTTTGGGAGCACACGAGCCCCACCCGAGAACCCTGGAAGCTCTGCTGCCGCCGATGAAGGGGATGCTGCAATGCAGCCCCTGACCGATGGGAACCCAGAAGACGGCGAGCGAGAACATCTCACCCTGTCCGCCCCGGAAGAAGACACACCACGCAAGTAGAGTGACCGACGCCATCCCAGTGATGCCTTTCCCAGCCTTTCTGTATGAGACGTACCCTTTTGCAAGACCCTGGCCGAGTAGCACGAGACTTAGTCGTACCCCTAAGTTGTACCCCCTTGCAGTAATAAAATGGTTTGTGCTTGTTGATTGTGTGCTAGTTTGTTGTGTGCTGATTATTTATAGGAGTACCGGCAGGAGGTAGATTCTGCCTTATATATATACGAATTAAACAACTTAAACATCACATAATCGTAACCCTAGTTTACCCAATCAACAAGTGACCCCCCGGAACGTCGCGAGGGCCTCCCGTGGCCGGAACCCCGTAGCCGCTAGTGTCGAAGCACATCCCGTTGAACAAGATCTTCCCCAAGGAGAACAAGAAGTAAGCCAGAACCGAGGGGGAAGTCAAGAAGGAGAACAACTACCACCACCCCCACCCCTCAGAGACCTGGCGCAGATCATCCATAACCAGACCCTCATACTGGAGACTCTGGCGAATGCCCTCATTAACCGGCAGCCACGAGGGCAGAATATGAACGACAAGCTGACGGCCTTTCTAAGGACTAAGCCACCTACCTTCGCCGGATCCTGCAACCCGCTGGATGCTGATGACTGGCTGCGAGTAATTCAGAGGAAGCTCGAACCATTCGAATGCCAGGACCGGGATAAAGTCCTTCTAGCAGCCCACCAGCTCACCGGAACAGCATTATCCTGGTGGGAAAACTATTGTGCCGCAGCCGAAGATGCCTCTACCATCACCTGGGGGGAATTTGTAAGGGAGTTCCGCCGCTACCACATCCCTTCGGCTACCATGAAGCGCAAGGCGGATGAATTCCGCGCACTGCAGCAGGGAAACATGACGGTGGAAGAGTACACCCATCGGTTCATTGAGCTGGCCCGTTATGCGCCGGAAGAAGTGAACGACGACGATAAGAAGCAAGACATGTTCAAGAAGGGGTTAAGCCCAGAGCTCCGGACCTTGCTTACTCCCCAGATTTATCCGGACTTCAACACTCTGCTGAACAAGGCTATCCTTACGGAAAGGGCCAAAGCCGAAGAGCGGAAAGACAGCAAGCGGAAATTCCTGGAGAGCAAGGCTCGCCAACAAGACCGCTACCAGAAGCCGAGGAACTCCAACTACACTGCACCAGGATCTCAGGCCCCGATGCAGTATAGAACTCAGTCGCAAGTGACAGGACCACAGGCCCCGCCCAGGAGCCAGAATACCACGAGGGCTCCGCAGAGCAATACAAGCCAGGTCGCCCCCGACAACAACAATGTTAGGGCCTGTTTCAACTGCCGTGAAATAGGGCATTACATTGCCAACTGCCCTTATGCCAAGAATAAGCCGGCCACATCAGCCTTCTCCAACACAGTGAATGGACCCAGACCGGCCCTGACTGGTGCCAACCGTGTGCCCGTCCGCAACAATGACAATAGTCAGCAGACGAAGCAGCCCCAGCAGTCGTTTGGACGAGCCCGCGTCAATCACATCGATGCGCAGGAGGCTCAAGAAGCTCAGGGTGTAGTGCTCGGTGAGTACCTAGTCAACTCAGCTCTGGCAACAGTACTATTTGATTCTGGAGCATCGCACTCATTCATATCCTCGAGCTTTGTGGAAAAATACAAAATACCCACAGTATTACTAAAAACACCCCTATTAACCCGGACGCCTGGGGGCGACATCAATTGTCAATTAGGCTGTCTACGGGTAAGGATCAATTTAAGTGGGGTAGAATTTCTAGCAGACTTGGTAGTACTTAAGTCAGGGGGAATAGACGTAATCCTTGGAATGGACTGGTTAAGCCGACACAATGGTCTCATAGGCTGTACTGACAAAGTGGTACACCTAACAAACCCTGAAGGAGTACAAGTGATCTGCCATACCCGGGATAGTAAATTTGACCCAATGGTGTTTAGCATGGAAGCCCAGCCCTTAGAAGGAGTCCCGGTAGTGAACGAATATCCAGATGTTTTTCCCGAGGAACTTCCCGGTATGCCACCGAACAGGGATATAGAATTCGTCATCGACCTTAACCCCGGAACCTCCCCTATAGCCAAGAGACCCTATAGGATGGCGGCCTCGGAATTGACGGAATTAAAGAAGCAACTAGAAGAACTACAACGGATTGGCTTTATCAGACCAAGCTCGTCGCCATGGGGAGCCCCGGTTCTATTTGTCAAAAAGAAAGATGGGAGCATGAGGATGTGTGTAGATTACCGGGCACTGAACGAGGTTACCATTAAAAACAAGTACCCCTCCCCAGGATTGATGACCTTTTCGATCAGCTAAAAGGAGCCAAGTACTTTTCCAAGATCGATCTAAGGTCAGGATATTTTCAGCTTAAGATTAGAGAAAGTGACATCCCTAAAACAGCTTTTGTCACCCGCTACGGGCAGTTTGAGTTCACTGTAATGTCCTTCGGACTAACTAACGCCCCTGCCTATTTTATGAACCTCATGAATAAGGTATTCATGGACGAGCTAGATAAGTTTGTCGTAGTCTTTATAGACGACATACTTGTCTACTCCAAGAGTATCCCGGAACACGAGCAACACCTGCGGGTAGTATTGGAAAAGCTAAGGATGCATAAGCTATATGCCAAATTTAGCAAGTGTGAATTCTGGCTGGAAAGAGTAGCTTTCCTTGGTCACATTCTAACCGCAGAAGGCGTAGCAGTGGACCCAGAGAAGGTCGAAGCAGTTTCCAACTGGCAGCGACCAACTAACGTTAGTGAAATCAGAAGCTTCCTGGGATTAGCCGGGTACTATCGGAGATTTATCGAGGGATTCTCTAAGATAGCCCGACCCATGACAGAACTCCTTAAAAAGGAGAAGAAGTTCGCCTGGACAGAGAGCTGTGAAAGAAGTTTTCAAGAGTTGAAACAAAGGCTGACAACCGCCCCAGTGCTGACCCTACCGGACATTCATCGGGATTTTGTCATTTATTGTGATGCATCCCGACAAGGATTAGGGTGTGTACTGATGCAAGACGGAAAAGTCGTTGCATATGCTTCCCGCCAACTCAGGACTCATGAGCAGAATTATCCGACCCACGATTTGGAATTAGCAGCCGTAGTGCATGCCTTAAGATTTGGAGACATTATCTGATTGGAAATAAGTGTGAGGTTTACACCGACCACAAGAGCCTGAAGTATATCTTTACCCAGCCGGATTTAAACTTAAGGCAAAGAAGATGGTTGGAGTTGGTCAAGGACTATGACTTGGAAATTCATTATCACCCCGGGAAAGCAAACGTAGTAGCCGATGCCTTAAGTCGGAAAAGCTATGGACCCGAGGATGACCATCTACACGAGGAAATGGCACGATTAAACGTGCACATTGTTCCTCGAGGTCCAGCCAAGTGCTAAACGTTCAACCGACACTAGAGGATAGGATTAGAGAAGCCCAAAGCTCGGATCAGGAGCTAGTAAAGATCTGCAAGCAAACCGGAGAAAACAAAGCACCAGGTTTCAGAGTAGATGAAAAAGGAACATTATGGTACGAGGACAGGATTTGTGTGCCCCAGAATGGAGACTTCCGGCAGATTATCATGGACGAAGCCCATAATTCGGCCTACTCCATCCACCCCGGATCCACCAAAATGTATATGGACATAAGGCGAAAATATTGGTGGAATGGGATGAAAGCGGATATCGCACGATTCGTGGCTCATTGTGATACCTGCCAAAGGATCAAGGCCGAACATCAAAAGCCGGCAGGATTATTGCAACCCTTGCCTATCCCGGTTTGGAAATGGGATGAGATAGGAATGGACTTTGTAGTGGGTCTACCTCGAACACAGAAAGGACACGATTCCATATGGGTGATAGTAGACCGACTCACTAAATCGGCTCATTTTATACCTGTACGAACCACTTATGGTGGAGAAAAGCTGGCAAAGCTTTATGTAGAAAACATAGTAAAACTACATGGGGTGCCTAGCAGAATTGTCTCAGACAGAGGAACCAATTCACCTCTAGATTCTGGAAGAGTTTGCATCAAGTCATGGGCACCAAGTTGGATTTCAGCTCCGCGTATCACCCGCAGACGGATGGTCAGACCGAAAGGGTGAATCAGA